>NW_015152091.1:109568-114361 GCF_000732505.1 Cyprinodon variegatus | reverse complement strand
AACATCCAGAACAAGGAAGCTGCAGGAGAAACTGATGCAGAGACACAAACTCACCTGAAGGAGGAGGAGTTACATGTAGGTGGATGGAGCAGATGAGTTTCTTCTCTCTCTTTGTTCCATCATAAACAACCTCAGCCTCATATGTTCCAGAATCATTCATCCTCACATTAATTAGAACCAAAGACACGTCTCCATTCTTAATCTCTATGTCCTGGAAAACCACTCTGTCCTTAAAAGATGGATGCTGGTTTCCTGTATCCACTGCATCATGTCTGTACCGTAGAATACTTCCTTCCTTTATATCCGTCGTCCTCCACTCTACATATCTGATGGGTCCATTTTCAGCTCTACATGGTAGAATCAGGTTCTCTCCAATCGCAGCTTTAATGTTGATCTGACCTGCAGAAACAAGAAGAGACAGTTTTGAATTTATTTGCAGCTTAGAAAAGGAGTTAATTTATTTTTTTCTGTTTTAGGTTAAAGCCTAAAACTAAAACTTCCAGGTTAATTTTGTTTATAGAAAATGTAAAGGAAATTAAAATTAATCAAATCAAGATTTGGTTCTTTGTTTAGTTTTCCTCTTTTAAAGCCAAAGCAGAAAACAAATCAATCCAGATTTTAGTTAATTTTTCAGTTTTCAAAACCTAAATGCAAAAACATAATATTTGGTTTCATTTTTTTGCGTTATAAATCAGCACAAAATAAACCATTTAATTTCTAGAGCTAGCAGTTGTACTGCAGAAAAGATTAGATCTTAACATTCAGCCAATCAAACAACATTTAGAATAAAAGAAAAAAAACAGATTTATTGGTGAAAGTGTAAAGGTAAGGTTTGTTTGGCTATAATGAAAAAAGTAAAGAAAAAACACAGACAGGGTTAGGAGAAATAAGATAATTAAATCAGGTTATATGAACAAAATGCAGGGTAATAATTGGTGAAATTTCTCTAAACAGACATTGCAGCTATTAGGCAGTTGTTACTACTGACATCACTTTTTAATCCTGTTTTGTCTCAAAGACGGCAGAGATGATTAATTTCCTAATATTCTGCCAATGGCTGCATTCTAACTGTATTCATCAGTGGCTGCTGAACTTTATGTGACTGGAAAAACCCTCTGATATCAGCAATGCTTTGTGTTGCTTTGAAGCTCCACAATACTCTGCTATGAGCATCAGGAGGTTTGGCTAAGAGAACTATTTAAAATCAAAGCCACCCTCTAATGTTTACATCGCTCTCTGTGCTTTTATTTTGAAGTCTAGATTCCCAGGTGGAAACAGGAAATGCTGAGTGGTTGCTGAGGCAACGGCAGCTGGAAAATGATGGAGCCAGAGGCCACTGATTTCCTGACAGGGAATCTGTTCAGTTCAGCATTGAGATGGATTAGATATTGGAAACAATCAGCCACAGCATCTTCTAAGACAGACAGTCATCCATAGTGAGACGTTCACCATCCTAGTGCCCACTGACAGCATAATGCAGCAGACATTCAGCGTACGGCACAGACTACAAGGTTAACATGTAGAAAGTTTCCTCCATTTTCAGAGCCTCTGCTATATGGAGCTAAATCTGTCTCAATTTTCAGAAACTCAGCATCTCTTCATCCATGCCTTTGATAAGTTTGTTTTGAAGTTGTGAGAGGCGCTCTCTGTATTTGATGAAACTTTTAAGCCTCTCAGTATAAAATAATTTGATCAAGATGAGAAATCTGCTTCATGGTATGCAGAAGTGACGATAATCTGCATCCAATCATTTAAATAAACGGTCTAGTTTTGGGAATATATAAGAATTATGCTCTAATTTGTAGTAACTGATCCATTGCTACCTCTGTAAAAGTGCTAAAAGCCTGAGTTCGTTTCAATCAAAGTTAAAAACTCATTTTTTAGAGCTGCCTTTGACTGCTGAAGTTAAACTGTTAATGAAGGTATGGTTATTTTAAGGTTATGGTCCAAATGTTTCATGTTTTACTTGCTTTTATTTTCTTCTATATTATAGTTTAATTCGTGTAAAACACTTTTAATCGAACTTACACTGAATTGTGCTATACAAATAATCTTGCCTTATCTCTTTAGAGCAACTACAGCAATTACCTGTACTGCCCAGCCTTTTGTCAATACAACCCTCTTTAATTATACTTCTTATTCCTTTAGCACCCAAACTACCAGTTTCAGTCCGTGAGGCAGACACCCTGTCTACTTTTAAGGCTAGGCCTAAAACTTTCCTTTTTGATAAAGCTTATAGTTAGAGTGGCTCAGGTTATCCTGAGCTATCTCTATAGTTGCTGATGTGCTGATGAAGGTTCTCAGTCATCCAGGTCACAGTCATTCCGTAAAAATTCAAAAAATATCCACTGGATTTGGTTTTTAAGATTTGAATAATCTCTATAGTTATGCTGCTATAGGCTTAGACTGCTGGAGGACATAGGGATCCCCATTTTATCTTTCTGCTTCATTCCATCTCTAACGTTCTGCTCTCTCTCCTTTTCTCATAGTAGCTTCATCTGGTCTGTTCCTGTTTGGCTGTGACTCCATCCTGGAGAGAAATGTCAGCTGTGCTGCTGCCATCAACACCTTCGTTTATAGATGTTGGAGGTTGGCTTAGTGTGAGGGATTGCTTAAGAGTCAATGAGTCGATACAATCAGCTGGTTTTCCTTAGAGGGAAAACTTTGAATCAATCTGACTGGATGATCTGGTGAACTGTAAAGTGCCTTGAGATAACGTGTGAATTGGCGCTATAGAAATAAAGTGAATAGAATTGGTAGAATCAGTATAATTGTGGTCCAAAAGGGTTCTACATTGCTTCCCTTTGTACACATGGCATATCTGCACTGTAAAAATCTGAACTGTCAACCTAAACTGCAGGGAATTAATTTCTCATTAAATGTGGACAAAGCAACAAACAAATGCTTGAACAGAATTCTTATTGTCCATATTAGATATTTTTATAAAGAGAACAACAAAGTTTTAACTCTCCATCTTGCCTCAAGAAAAGCCAATGTAGCAGATTCAAAAACCCTGAAAGAAATGCTGGCTGATCCTTAAAATGGGACCAGACTAGGGCTGCAACTAATAATCATTTTGTAAAATGATTTCTCTGTCGATTATTTTTTTTCAAATAATTGATTAATAGTCAGATAGTGAAAGGTTCCTTAAAGAAGATTTTTTACAGAATTAAACCAGGTGAGACTAAAACTTTTCGACTTGCTGTGTTTCTGGATTTTTTCTTTATCTTAAATTTATCTTCTGGTATAATTACTGCTCTAAGTGGGTCGCTCTGTCAGCTAAACACAATCTCTATACTTAATGATTAATCGATTACTAAATTAGTTGGTGATTTTTTAAAATAATCGATTAATGTTTCAATAATGATTAATTTAGCCCTAGAGCTGCTTTACAATTGTAATGTAACGAAAATAAAAAAAATAAAAAATCAAGAGTGGAATCACTATTTAGAAAGGAAACCTGCCCTTCTTGGCATCAGGAGGGCAGGATGATTTTCTGGCTCACCTGCACCCCCCGCTTTGTTTTTCACACTTTGCACATGTCAACCCACTGCCTTGATTCCCATTGTGCCAAGCTTGAATGACTTCTTGCACAAAGTACACCGTGCCTCATAAAAATGACCTGGTACTGGATCTAGCCATGCAGTAATCTCTTGGCTGAATCGGCATTTTTTGTCTGAATTTACACCTCCCCACATTGTACAGGTAAGAAAATAGTGGTGCATCACACCAAGGTCCGGCAGCAGCATTGTTTTTATCCTAATCCTAATCATGGCATGCTAACATTTTAAGACTTATGAAAGACTGATTCAAAAAATGTTAATACCAATTAAGGCCTTGATTTTCTATTGAAGAATTCAATGCTGTTTAAGACTTTTTAAGGATCTGTGGGAACCCTGTTAGATGATCTTGATGGAAACAGCAATGTTAGAAACAACTTATTTTAACAAAAAGGTTTTTAGACTCACTTGAAGTGTTTTTTGACTTTTTAGAAAAAGAAAAATGTGCTAATATTGAGATGGAAGCACATTTGTTCAAATGATTAGAATCACACTTCTCTCTCGACGTAGACAGAAGAATTTAACAATGGCTCTGAGACTGCAGTAAAAGTGCTTAGAAAATAAAATATATCAATAAATAATGACAATTAAAAAATCTGTTAAAAAGAATTTAAGTAATGCTGCATCCATCCTATTCACTCAGAATTTAGTGGTAAATCTGATATCAATCAGAATAGTCAGAATTTAATTACAGATATCTGAAATTAGTATTCAGCCCAGTCCAAATATAAATACATATATCCTAATTAACTACTATGTCTAGTAAAAAAACGATTCCACATATTTGGAATAGAAGTGTGGTAGAGCTGATTTTATGATAAAACGGTCTGCCACAAACTTTTTGAAGGTTTATCACATCCGTAGTTATTTGATTGGTACATTTACATATTTATACCATCTATAAGGACCTTTCCTCCTTATTTCACATATTACACACATTATTCAGAAAAATAAAACAGCAAACCAATAAAAGACAGTTTAATATTAAATCAGTAAAACTTATTTCTTTTATAATATTGCATCATTAAACAGCACAGAGCTGTTTGTTTAGTATTATACAAAGAATAGAGATAATTATAGATGATCTGCCTTCATGGAACCACTAGATTAATCACATTTAATGTTAATGTTTGTTTATCTGCTTGAGGACTGAATGCTGATATTTCCAGTGATCTAAGGTCCAGATATTTCTACCATCTGGGAGTAAATCCAGCTAGAAGCTGAAAGAAAAGG
>NW_015152091.1:103556-105896 GCF_000732505.1 Cyprinodon variegatus | reverse complement strand
ATTTCTGTAGAATTTTGGAGTCTTAGTTTTTATCCTTGTGGTATCGAAAATGGTATCGAGTATCGAACATTTTCCTTAGTATCGGTATCGAGTTGAAAAGTTTAGTATCGTGACAACCCTACCCAAAAGTCAACAAACAGTCAGCCGACCTGCCTCCTGTGTCTTTTGATTGGGAACCGCACTAGGCACCTAGGTTCAGCTCTGAGGGCGTGAGAAACACTACTGATCCCTGGAGAGCAATGACGGGGCAGGTCGGATCGTGCTGCACAAACAACCAGACATGGAGCTCCAGTGCAGAGCCACCAACTTTGCAGGGCATCTCGGCTAGCTTTTGTTTTAAGCCTGCTAGCTTCCTCTGCCCATATTTTGCTTGAACTAAAAATCCAAAATAATAAAAACGATACAAGTGCATACTAATAATAAAGTTGAAAAAGAAAATCGGTTTTGCCTTAGGCATGACCAGTAGTTGAGCAGGTGGAAAAATAGTAGAGCAAAAGTCTCCATGACAAGCTGTGGAAAAAAGCGTAACGTTCTTCTAGGTGACAAGACCTATTCAATGACAGTCTGTCTTCTCCCAACTTACATAGCCAGTATTTGAAGAGGGGAGCACCGCTCCTAGCACTGATGGTGTCAAGTGCTGTACTTTGGCCTGAGGAATCATTTAAAATAATTCATATGCATTTAGGTCAAAAAGTCTGTGGTCTTCATTTCATATGATCATCTTCATCAGTCAGAACCACAGCAGGAATGTGGAGAATGTGTGGGAACCACTGGACTGCAGAGTTGGTTTGGATCATTTCAATGATCAAAACATCTTCAATTATTAGTGATTTATTTGTGTTTTAGATGAAACCTGGAAAACACAGCATGACAGCAGCTGCTATGGTGGAAATACAGAAATTTAAATGGGAGGAGAAGACCTGCACTGGTAATGGGCTACATGCTGCCACTAGTGGCCAATCTAGAAAAATATTAGAAGAGGGTAAGCATATTTCTGGTGTGGCGAGAGCAGTTTACATACACACACACATCCACACAAATGTTTGTTCTGCTATATGTAGTAAGGAACATGTGTTACCTTCCATTGATTTTCAGTCATTTCCAACCCTTTCTAACCCTAACCAGTAGCAAAATACCTTGTGAGGACCAGCAAAATGTCCTCACTTCACAACAACTGGTCCTAAATGTGATGGTGAAATTAAAAAAAAGGTCCTCAATCTGATTCCTTTACAGGTTCACACAGTTTTCATTTTTAAAGCAGCATCATCTTGAAATGCATTGTGCTCACACTAAAAATCATTACATTTCTTTTTACTTAAATCTTTCTGTTATTTATATTAAAGCAAACAATGATTAAAATTGACGAATGACCATTTAGATACACAGAAAAATGCCTGTTTCTTTAATTATAGTTTATTTTTTCATATTCAAATGGAGATGAGTGATGATGGCTCAGAATTTCTCCTTTCACTGTCCCAGAATTGCATGTTGACTCCTCACTCACTTTCTTCCTTATCTTGCTGAAACTCTTCCTTTTTTGATCTTTTCACTGCTGTGGCTCTCTGCCTCTTGTCCCTCATTACTATGGTCATCATCCATGTTCAAACTGGCAGATATATGTTCTCCTTCCACCTCATCTCCTCTGTCAACCTTTATTTGCTCTTTTTTTCTGCCTTTTCTCTTGCCTTTTTCTTCAGCCGGAAAATTAATAGATATGTTACCACAGCTTTTCTTCCAAATTTCTGTAAGATTTAAACTAACTTTACAATGTTTTCTTCTAGAAATTTTAAATGATTTTACCTTCCTTACCTTACACAGACCTAGCAATGCATGAACATGAATAATATTGTTAATTTTTCATTGTGTCAGACTCTATTACAACAATGTACAGACCAAGTTTTTTTTCTCTTTCCCTCTTTCTGCCATAAATTTGTTATTTCTACTTCTTTCCTTTGGTGCTGCTGCCTTGTTTCCTAGCTGCTGACACTTCGCTTCAAAACAAAAGATTCTCCCTGCTGCAGTCACACTCTGGTTGCACTATGCCATGTTGCATTTAAAACAGACGGACATTGGAACGCCCCACTCATAAGTGATCAGATGGCTGAAAAAAAAACATTTAAACCCGGGAAAAATCGACTTTTAGTGACAGTAGGAACAGCCCGCTGACATGCGTCTACCCAGGTCAAAAGACTCTTCTTCTTCTTCTTGTCGAGTTTTATGGCGGTTGGCAACAAACTGTTAGTAGCATTACCGCCACTTGCTGGTATGGAGTGTGGTTCGTGATGGTTTAAATATTTATCCTGATACATTCTACCCTAACTTCTTCTAAACATACATTCA
>NW_015152091.1:100417-101017 GCF_000732505.1 Cyprinodon variegatus | reverse complement strand
TTTATCTTCATCTCTTATTATGTTTGTATCATCTATTTTTAGTACAGGATAGTCAAACTCTCTTTTTATACCATTCATTATTTTGATTACCTTCCAAATTTTCTCTATTTTTGTTTCTTTCCCTATCGTATTACAGAATTTTTTCCAATATTCTCTTTTTGCATTCTTTATAGTTCTCCTTCCTATTGCTTGTTTTATTTTATAATCAATTAAATTTTTATAAATTGGATTATGTTTGAGTGTCTTAAATGCTTTATTTCTTAACTTTATTGCTTCTTTACACTCATTTGTCCACCATGGAACCATTTTCTTATCATTCTTACTCCCTGATTTCTTTATAGAATTATCTGCTGCTTCCATTATAATTTTACCAATTATTAAATTTAAATCATTTATATCCATACTCATGTCTACTTTTTCTAAGTTTATTTGACTCAAATATCTAAATTTAGTCCAGTCAGCCTTATTAAAATTATACTTTTTCCCAATTTTAATATTCCTATTATTTAAATTTAGCCCTACTTTTACTATTATGGGGTAATGATCGCTACCTATTGTAGATTTTTTATCAATGAACCAATCACAAATACCAGCTAAAAC
>NW_015152091.1:95370-98569 GCF_000732505.1 Cyprinodon variegatus | reverse complement strand
ACCAGTTTATGCCAAATCCGCCTTTTCAAAAGTGATGTTTCTGCTTTGAATTTTTTCGCGTCCAACACAAACGTTCACCACACGTGCTCAACCGCTCGGTCAAAC
Source organism: Cyprinodon variegatus (assembly GCF_000732505.1). Taxonomy (NCBI): domain Eukaryota; kingdom Metazoa; phylum Chordata; class Actinopteri; order Cyprinodontiformes; family Cyprinodontidae; genus Cyprinodon; species Cyprinodon variegatus. The sequence continues at coordinate 98,464 of NW_015152091.1, read as the reverse complement.
GACTCGGCAAGTGACCCATGTTAAAATCACTCTGATCAGCATGCTGTGGGAACACCAGAGCCGGGTTCACCTGCTAATTAACAAGATGCCATTGAAAGCCACATTTTACCAGTTTTTCTGTTAAATATTACAGGTTTCTGTTTTCAATTATCTTCGTTTTTATTCCGCCTTTATTCACCAGGAAGGATGGAGACACTGATAAACTGAGCTTCATGTAAACAATAGAAAATGTTAGTTGAGAGTTAATGACTCTTCTTAGTTAAAACTCACCTGCAGAAATCGGCAAAACAGCGGAGATGAAGAGCAGAAAGTAGAGTTGCAATGAGACGGAAATCGAGGCGGAGGCCATTTCCTGTAAAAAAAAACTTTAAGAAGATCTCTGACTCAAATACTTAGATTGGTTTTACTTTCTGAATGTAAAAAAACAAACTATAGATAAATATATATTTCAAGGTAAGCTTAGGATGAAAACCAAAGTAAACGATAGACTGGATCTAGCGATCAGAGTATGTCTGCTCCACACAGCTGCAGCCTTTTAGAAGAAGTTTTTTCAGCAGAACTCCGCTCCGCTCACATACGCGGGAGTATGGCAAGCCAAGAATGCCACTATTCGCATCTAATTATCACGTTAATTCCCGGAATTTCGCCCTTGTTTTCGTCTTTTACCAACAAGCGCCGCTTTTTACGTCCGTCATGATGGTACCGCAAGACGCGCTTTCTTAACCAAGTTCGACTTTTTTTCTCTCTATATTCCCATGGGCGTAGGTTTGCATAGAGACCATAGGGACAAGTCCCTACCTAATGTTGGACCGACCTATTTGTCCCTATCAATAATTGGATGTGAATAACATGGTTTTATTTGCAATCCAGCTTTGTTGCTTCTTTTTCTCTCTCAGCTCCTCTGCCTGGTCTTTCCTGTATCTTTCACATAGCAGGGCATCAACTGTGCTGCACTGTTTAACTCTCTGATTATTCTGCCTTAGGTTCCTTCTTCTCTCTTTCTGATTGCTTGTTTTCTAGTCTGTATGTGTGCGCTTGCTTGGAGCGCGAAATAAAAAAATAAAATTAAACTAGAATACAGCGGTTAGCAAAATTAATATTAGGCTATGAAACTAGTCCCAGTTAAAAAACTAAATATTATCTAGGCTAAAACAGGCGAAAGCTTCTGATTGCAGTTCTGTAAAGAAGCAGAAGAGAATTTGGATTTGAGGAACTTGAGAAATGAAACTAACCAACGTTAGGATTTCTTTTCTAAAACAAAATATTCTGAGTCAGACAGGGGTTCAGAAAACTGCTGTTAAAATGAACAAAGAATGTAAACTATCAACATTTCTGATTCCTTTATACCAATATTTCTTTGCCATTACTGTTTTCATTTTTGACGCCAGTTCAGGTATAAATAACAGCTGTTATTTATTTTGTAGAACATAACATGAGAAGGATGCTAAAGATCTGCTATTTTTGGTTTTCCGAGTAAAAATAGTTCTATTTAATTTACTTCAACTTCTATAAATAGGATAAAGACAAACAGAAGAACTCTATTTACATTTATACTATTTTTCTAGATTTCCACACGGTCCATAAGTAATTTAGTACAAACATTAATGTCTGGTTAATAATGCTTGAATCTGGCTGTTTATTTTGTATACTATTACAGATAATATAGTGTTATGTTGTCTTTTATAATTGTTAAAAGTTATTTTATATCTGAATAAACGTAGGCTTATTCTTAGTGTTGTGCTTTGAAATAGAAATAAGCAGCAATTTAAACAGTCAGACAGTAAGCAATATAGGATGATGATAAAAGGTTGTGTTACATTTAATCATTTAATATTAAAAACCCATTTGTATAATAGAAGCATTACATGATTGTAGGAAACAGATATAATGCTGCAGGGCAGCCTCAGGGTGAAGCAGCTGCCCTTCACTGCTGCATTGTGAAAGACGTGTTTGGAATGCTATCATAAAATTAGGGCTTAAACGAATGATTATTTTGCAAATTGATTAATCTGTCGATTATTTTTTTTTATGAATCGATTAATAATCAGATAGCCAAAGGTTCCTTAAAGAAGATTTTTTATCAAATGAAACCAGGTGAAACAGAAAGTTTCCTCTTGAGGAGTTCTGGATGGAGAATATTGACAGACTAAAACTTTTTTTGATCTTAAATGCAAAATGTTTACATATTTTTTACAATCCTGGTATAATTTCTGCTCTAAGTTGGTCACTCTGTCGGCTAAAGGCACATTTTAGTGGACCTATTCTCCAGTTAATGATTAATCAATTACTTAATTAGTTGACAATTATTTAAATAATCGATTAATATGATTAATTGTTTCAGCCCTAGATAAAATACATGAAATGGGCGACACAGAGTAACTACAGCCCAGATGTACAACTTGTATAGTGAAGTTAATATTTTAAATGCTCAGTGTCAGTTCCTTTTATAGTTACACTGCTCATGTAAATACAATACATTTATTTGCCGTCCCTTAAATGTATTAGTTTTGCAAGATACAGATACAGAGCATATTAGATAAAAAAAAAAATAAGAGTGGGTGTTACCTCTGTTTACCTTTGCACAATTCTATATCTTCAAAAGAAAACATGATAAATCCACATATATCAGGGCATATTTGGATTATATTTGGTTAAATTGGCAGATAATTACTTTCTGTCTTAGTCGCTGGTAAGTTTAAATGCAAACCTTTTCAAAGTGGAAAAACGTCCTAATTCTACATTGATCAGATTGCGATGCTTCAAACATTGATAAACAGCATCTAGTGCGTGTAGTGCTTATAGATTTGCATTAATCTAGGAAGAAATTATGCTGTTCTCTTTAAACACATCAAAGCCTGATGCTCACATTAAGCATTAAAAAAAAGAGTATGCATCTTTTTGCAAAGGACCAATGACATTAGACCAATGAAACTGAAGACCAATAGTGTCCCTGCCAAAGCTGAAATCAAAACTATGCCTTTGATATTCTCTCTTGCCTTTAACCAAGAATATAATCCATATATGTAGCCCACTTCTCTGTTGTTTTTGATCCATCGCCATTCATTCTGTCATGTAACAACATGACAGAATGAAT
>NW_015152091.1:92072-95211 GCF_000732505.1 Cyprinodon variegatus | reverse complement strand
ATATATATATATATATATATATATATATATATATATATATATATATATATATATATATACACAGAAGCTATATACAAACAGTAGACTGTGCGTTAATGTAACGCAGAAATCCTGAATGGGGGAGAGAAACATTGTTCAGTTTCACGGGCGGGTCTTGGCCTTGTTGATAAGGCCGATAGCACAATGTAAAAAGTTTTTATATGAAAGAACGCATGGCGATGGATAAAAAAAAAACAGTGAAGTAGGATACATTTATGGATTATATTCTCCAATAAAAAAACTACTAAATGGGCTAGAGACTAGAGGGAATATAAAGGGCAAAGTCGAACTGCTTCAGCTGGATTCAAACCTGTATTGAAGCAAAACGATCGCATTTTATATGGTCACTTTAACCACTGGACCACTTCTCAGTCAGAAAACCTGGTGAACATGTAAATCACAAAACATTAGTTAGCGATGCATGTTGATGCAAAAGGTTTTTACATGAAAATATGCATGGAATGGATTCAAAATAACAGCAAAGTGCATGTAGTGGATACATTCCTAAAATGAAGGCTTTGTGAAACTGCAATGCAGTGAAATTTGGTAACAATGCCACATTGAGCTCTGTGCAGAGTTTTCCACAAAGCAGATCTGTGCTGAACTTTCTTGGTCTGGCTGCCTTTATCAGCGATTGGATGCAACCAGTTCAAATACATTGGCTGTGGGAAAAAAAGGAAGGACATGGAAAACATGCATTTTGACCCTAACCGTTAAGAATGCGCGTCTTGCGGTATTGTTAAGATGTTCATAATGTCCTCAATTGTAATACCAAGAATGCGGTATTGTTTTGTTTGAGCATTAAGCCACAAGGGGGCACTAAGGTGCAGGTGGAAGAGGACGGCTTTGCATTACTGTGTTGTTTTTGTCTAAAATGTTTACCCGTACTAAATGAACGTGAGTTTGGCTGTTGGAATATTGCGTCAGCTGCAAGTGAAATAAATATGCCGAAGGTGGCTAAAGAAGAATCATCTCTCTTATTCTTCTTCTGAATGCAACGTTAGCTGCAAGAATGTAAGTGACATAGCTCAACAGGTTATGGGCCCAGGAGTCGTTCGGGAAAAGATAAGCTCGTTGTTTTCCACTGTTTAGAAAGTTGCAACGGACTGCGTGCTAAACGGACAAGAGGAAGCTAACATGGCAGAACAACGAAGGGGGATGTTCCGACTGATGTTCGATGGAGACGAGACTAAGTATGAGCTTTGGGGGACCAAAATGTTGGGACATTTCCATTTATCAGGGATAAAGGACACGGTGCTGAGAGAACTGGTGTCAGACGCCGAAAGAGCGGCAGATGGAAAGAGAAAGGCGGACACGTGTGTAGAGCAAATTTTACTTTTATGTAACCAGGTGGTTTATTGGGTGTAAATTCCCACCCGTTTCAGGTCCTTGAATGCATCAAAGCTCCGTTTCTCTACCTTCATGTCTGCTTTACAGCATTGACAGGCTCATTAGCGTATATAGGCACCAGGTGTGCCGAGCAAGCTATGAGGGTCAGCTCAGTTTGGTGTACAGTAGATTCTTTTGAATGAGCGTTGGGAGTTGTGCTGCTACACTAGAATTTGGATCTGGATATTCGGGCTGCTGGAAGAGTTGTGTGTTTTCACTGCAGCGTCTGCATATCCCCTTCTCTGAGGCTGATAAAGGTACATTATTTTTATTTATTTTATAGCTGTATTATGGTCGGCAGACACTTTATTGTTATTTTTTTGGTTGTTACAGATTGCTGCTGTTGCTTATTATGCTCTCACCATTGAGACCTTTTTTTTTTGTTATGCTCTTGGTTTTGGTAAAAGGTTTCTATAGTGGCTTAACGTGCTTAAATATTTCTTCTCATGAATGCAAATAACCACTCAGTCAGACGGAAAGAACGAGTCTACGTGTGTTGATATTTGAAAAACGGCAGAAAACAGTGTGTTCGCCCCGTCTTTATTTCCAGTCAGAACAAAGCACATAAGTTTTTTTTTTCTCTCCAGAGACGCACAGCTCTGCAACGTCACCATTCAACGTCAATTCCTATCAGCTATCATTCAAGATAATTCTAAGCATTAACAATTAACTGGATGAAATGTCTTTCACTGTCCATGAGATTCTTCCGTCTCTAACAAGAGACACAACTTGTCAATGGGCCTCTCAAGGGTGTTGGTCTTTGTTTTCACGAGGACCCGACGAACAAATCCTTGGGCGTCAGGAATGGTCTTCTCCACCTTTCCCATCAACCAGGACCCTCTTGGAGCCCTTTCATCCACAATGAGTACGACGTCCCCCTCTTTCACGTTCCTCTTCTTCTCCAGCCACTTCTGCCGTTCTTGTAGGAGGGGCAAGTATTCTCTAGACCAACACTTCCAGAAGATGTCTGAGATATACTGCACCTGCCTCCATCTTCGTTTGCAGTACAGATCTTCTTTGTGAAACGTACCAGGAGGGAGTGCTGGCCTTCCCTTGAGCAAAAGAAGATGATTCGGTGTCAGTGGCTCGAGGTCATCGACATCATCAGATGACTTGGTAAGGGGTCTGCTGTTGATCACTGCTTCCACTTCGCACATCATGGTGTGCAGACATTCATCGTCTAGACACTGGAGCTTCAGGACACTGCTGAGTACCTTGCGCACTGTTCTTATTTGGTGCTCCCAGATTCCGTCGTGGTGCGACCCAGCAGGCGGGTTGAAAATCCAGGTAACTCCTCTTTGCAGCAGAGCTTCGGAAATCTGGGACTGGTTCCATTCCTTCAAAGCCTTGCGGAGCTCGTGTTCTGCAGGCACAAGGTTTGTACCGTTATCTGATCTCATAACCTTCACTTGTCCTCGTCTAGCAATGAAACGTCTCACTGCATTTATACATGAGTCTGTGTCCAGTGAGTGTGCGATTTCGATGTGTACAGCTCGGATTGTAAGGCAAGTGAACAAGACTCCGTAGCGCTTGACTCGCGCTCGTCTAGCCTGGCATCAAAGGGGCCGAAATAGTCTACGCCAATGTTGGTGAATGGTGGGTGATCCGGCTGAAGACGATCTGGTGGTAGATTTGCCATTTTCTGTTCACCAACTGCAGTTTGACTCTTTCGGCATTTCACGCTAACCTGACAACAGCCAGATACATGTCT
>NW_015152091.1:85222-91716 GCF_000732505.1 Cyprinodon variegatus | reverse complement strand
TTTTGTTTTTTCCTGCGTAGCTCTCACAGCCGTCACGGGTTAGCTTCGGTGTGAGTGGTTGAAATAGCACGTCGATAAAGATGACAGACAAGTGGCTTATCCAATCATATGCAAGGAGTTTTGATAAGGCCCAGCCTTCAGTAAAGGCAATTCCTATGGCGGTGTCCCAGATGTATGTGAGTGGAGGTAGGCGGAGCGAGACATGCATCTGGCTGTTGTCAGGTTAATTTCACGCACCTCGAAAGCACACTTCTCACTGCTGCATTCCCTTTGCATATCCAGACTCTTTCTCTCAGTCGAGCTAGGGTATGGTTCCTCCCTCCATGCCCAGTCTCCTCATGTGCGTTCCTGATGATCAGAGTTGTGACATGATTATTCTTGGCTAGAATAGCCGGATGCCTTGTGTGTTCTGGCAAGGCTGCCTGGTGCAGTCTTCCACCAACCCGGAGGACACCATCTTGGAGGAACGGGTCCAATCTCACGATGAAACTGCTTCTCTTGACCTTATCACCCTTCTGCAGTGCACAAAGCTCTTTATGGAAAATTTGTCTCTGGCTGAACTGAAAGATGGCAGTTTCCGATCTCCTGATGTCCTCGACGGTCAGATGGGTTCCTTTCAGGCCAGATTTCCACTTCTGCATGTGGTCGTCAACAATCTTTGGTTTCACAGTTTGATTACCTTGAGACTGGGTTTGAGACTCAAAGATCTTCTTTTGTTCACACAGATTTCTAAGCAGCTCCTTCAGCCTCAACATCCAGGCGATGGCCTTCCTTAGACTGTGCCAGTTAGAATAATGATTAATGATGAACCGGCTCAAGTCAGACAGCCAGGAAAACCATCTGTTCGCAATTTCTTCAGGAATGTCATCGTCCCAGGTAAGTTTCAACCGACAGAGATTTTGCACAATGATCTTAGCCATAAGGATGAACGGCGACAGGAAGCCAAGGGGGTCGTAAATTGAGCTTACGACTGATAGGATACCCCTTCTGGTGACAGGCATGTTCTTCACAAGAATGCGAAACTTGAAACTGATTCTATGCACCAGTCCACTCCAAGCGCCCTCTCCATGGGTAACTCATCCCTGTCTAGATCTAGATTCTTGATCTCCTTCGCACGCTCATGTTCGGGAAGTGATGACAATACTTCACGGCTGTTGCTAGACCATTTAGCCAAATGGAATCCTCCACTTTTGCAGAGTGCAATGAGGTCTTTGGTTAAGGAAATAGCCTTCTTCTCGTCAGACACTGAGACAAGGCAGTCATCTACATAAAAGTGCTCGAGAATCTTGGTTACTGCCTCAAGTGACAACCTATCTTTCCCATCCTCTGCAGTCCGGCGCAAAGCGTAGTTAGCACAGCTTGGGCTAGACTTGGCCCCGAACAGGTGCACAACCATCTTGTACTCACGCAGAGGCTGGTTCAGATCTCCCTCTGGCCACCAGAGGAATCGCAAAAGATCAGAATCTTCGTCAGGGACTCTCACCTGGTGATACATTGCCTCTATGTCTGAGATGAGTGCAATGTAATCAAGGCGAAATCTTGTCAGGACTCCAACCAGACTGTTCGTGAGGTCCGGCCCCTGTAACAACTCCTCATTCAACGCCTTCCCTTGGAAAGAAGAGGGGCAATCAAAGACGACCCTCAACTTACCCTTCTGCAGATAGATCACGCCATGATGGGGAATGTACCATACTCGGCCATCATTGCGGTTGCGCTCATTGGCAGGGACTTCCACCGCATAGCCTTTGCTCAGCAGGTCTGACACGAAGGCTGTGTAATCGTCATGAAAGCTGGAGTTCTTGGCAAGTTTCCTTTTCAGGCTCAATGCTCGTTGCTCAGCAACACTCTTGTTGTTCGGCATCACAATGTCTTTGTTTTTAAGAGGCATACCAATGCAGTAATGTCCATCGATTTTCTTGGTTGTTTGCGTCACACACTGCATGAATTTAATGTCTTCTCGTGACATTTCTGACTTCTCTTCGCAGGCTTGTTCCGGAAAATCATGATTGTACTGCTGCAACAGCATGTTTTCCACATTGCTGACTGACACTCTGTTGACTGAAACACCATGACTGAAATGACTTGGTGGTTTGAGTTCATTCTCTTTCTTCAGAGGGCCATTCACTACCCAGCCAAGGGTTCTCTTTATGGCATAAGGCCTGTCATTTTGACTGTGGATTATCTTCGACGGCTCCATTGCAGAGTAAGCATTCATTCCGATGAGCAACTCCACATCTGCATCGATCTGTGGTAACTGCACTTCCTTCTGCAGATACGGCCATCTTTCCAGGTCTTTCTCTACCGGAACGTTCTCCTTTGTTACAGGTATGTCTGTGTGGGTGTAAACATCTGGCAGGCTGATGTATTTGCTCTCTGTCAAACCGCACACCTCCAAATCTGAGAGGACAAAGCAGGACACAGGCTTTTCCTGGCCCATGGTGCGTAGTAGCACTTGAGTCCTCTTGCCATTGACACCAAGTCGCCTCATCAACCTTTCAGAGCAAAATGTTGCTGAACCTCCCGAGTCCATGAACGCGTACGTTTCCATGGTATTGTTGCTCCTCTTGGATTTGATGCGCACCGGCACAATGGAAAGGATACAATCACTGTCTGGCCCCGGTGACAGCTGACAGTTCACCTTTGGATGACATTTGCTGTTGTGGGCTAGAGTGTTCACTAGTGAAGCCTTCACTTGACTTCTCAGGCTTGGCAGTCATTTGGTTGCCATCCTCCTCTCTCTTTGTGTGGAGCAGAGTAGGATGTTTCTTAGTGCAAATTTCACATGTGGCTTTCCTTTTGCAATCCTTTCACATGTGCCCTTGAGTCAGACACCCAAAACAAAGACCTTTTCCCTTAAGGAACTCAATTCTTTCTTTGTTCGGCAGAATTCTGATTTTGTTGCATGCACTCAGACCGTGTCCCCTGTTGCAGAAAAGACATGGCTCTTGAAATGCGTTGCTAGTCTGCTTAGTCCTTCTTGAGTCAGAAGACTGATCTGCTGGCATTACGCTTGTTGCTAGGCCAGTGGTTCTTTTCAGTCGACCCATTGCAGGTTTAGCGCTGAACTTAGACCTTTCTCTTGCCTCAGCAGGGTCTTTCACATCACCGAACAGTGGGTCTGAAGCTATCTTAGCTTGTCTGTTGATGTACTTTACGAGATCATCAAAGTCTGCTCTTCTTTTTTCTTTCTCTTGGATGTCGAAAGCTACAACTCTCCATCTTTCCCGAAGCCTGAAGGGCAACTTGTGGACAATGATTCGAAGGTTGCTTGGGCTGTTCATTTCCTGTAGATACTCCAAATTATTTATTACATTGTTGCACCCAGTCAGAAAAATTGAAAAGCTGTGGAGCGACTTAGCATCTTCTGCTTTGATTGGAGGCCATTTGACAGCCTTGTCAACGTAGGCTGCAGCTATTCTCTGTTCATTGCCATAGTGATAAGTCAAAAGCTTTCTTGCCTCCACATATCCTTGTTGTGTACTCATGTGTTGGAAACTTCTCACCAATTCTCTCGGCTCACCTATGGTGAATTGTTCTAAATAATACAGACGATCTGCATCATTGCCTGTCCGACTATGAATGCTGTGCTAGAATGCTCTCAGGAACGGCAGGAACTCCAGAGGATCACCACTGAATTCAGGGACTTTGCGTTGAGGTAAATTGGCTAGTCTTTGTTGTGTGACTAACATCTCAGTGATGTCCTTCTGTTTCAGGATCACCTCGCCGAGTTCCATTTCCCTTGCACCAGGATGTATGCTGGCACCTGGACGTGTGGTTGCAACATCATCCTTTTCTTTCTTCACTTGCTCATGCGGTGTGTTCCTAGCTGGAACATGAGGCACACGGTTATCTGGGAGAGCTTAAAGACAGCTTGAAGATTTTGGTCTGACGTCTGGACCGTGACGTGGGATTGTAGCTGCATGCATGTTTTTGTTCAGGTATGAATGCATCCTATTCTCCATGTTATCATATTCTTCTAGAACCTGCAGCCTTGCTGTGGATTCTGCGAGAGCTGTCTCGAAATCTAGTTTCTCCAATTGAGTTCTCCTCTGAATTTTCTGATATTTCAGCTGTGCTGCAAGATGTGCTTCCTGTGCAGCAAGCTGTGCTTCTATTTGGGCCTCTTGCAACTGTAATGCTTCTTTCTTCTTAAGTGCATCTGCACGCACTAGTAAAGCTGCTCGACGAGCTTCCTCCTTCTTACGCATAGACGATGCATGAGATGATACGCTGGATCCCTTACTGCATACGCTTCATACTAGGACTGAAGCCTGCTTCTGTTGCACAGTGGACACACTGTCATCTGGATGCACCTCTTCAGCAGCAGGCTCCTCAGCAGCAAACTCACTTTGCTGTGCCACAGCAACATCCACAGGAGCCTCATGCTCCGTGGCTGTCTTTTCAGGAGCAGCCCTGGGTTGCTGTTTTACTTCTATTATCCACTGCTCCAATATGGACAAAAAGTTTTCATACTTGGTGAGATTAGGCTCACTCCAATACTGCTGGTCAGCTTTTCTTTCTTCTTCTGACAACAGTTCGCTTACTGTGTTATTAACTTCAATAAACTCATTCAGCAATTTTGAGTATTCTCTCAAGTGATCCTTCTCTACTGTGTGTGCATTGAAATCATCTCTCATTAAATTATCAATTTCCTCTGCTTTGGAAACAAGGCGAGCTAAAACACGTTTTCTTAGAGACATTTGCTTATCAAGCTTCTCACTTATTGCCTTTGGAGTTAACTTGATCCTTCTTTTAGTTTCTATCTCAACATTGTTCTCCATCTTGTTTCCACCCTTGGACACTTTGAACTGCTATTTATGTTAAATAAGCCTCAGCAAACTCTAGCACACTTCTGAAATCCAAATAAGCTTTCCTTTAATCTTAAAACATGTAGTTTTCCAAAGTAAGATTTAAGGCTTTATTTCCAGAGAAAAGGCTTGAGTTTCTAAGCTGATGTTACTTTTTTTTTAACAGCGTTTTTTTCCAAACCATGTAAATGGCTTCTTAAATAGCAGAGCAGCACACTTGAAACTTTGAGCAAAATGACTCAGCCACGTTACTTGGCGTCGGCAAATACAGTTAAATATCATGAATTTTCAGTCATTACTTCCAAGTCCGACGCTTTGCTTATTTATTCATTCGAATTTGATATTTGGTACTCATCCATCATCACTGAGGCCGTCTGGAAAATCCTCTGGTGAGCACCGCCCTCTGCTGCTCCAAGCCGGCAGGCTTCCTTCATCAGCGAGCCCAACGCATGCGGCGCTTCCCTCAGTTTCCCTTGGTACTTGTCTTACCCTCGGTGACTGTTTTCTACTTAATATAGTGGCTAAATGTCTGTGCTTAAATGTTTCTTCTCATGAATGCAAATAACCACTCAGTCAGACGGAAAGAACGAGTCTACGCGTGTTGATATTTGAACGACGGTAGAAAACAGTGTGTTCGCCCTGTCTTTAATTCCAGTCAGAACAAAGCACATACGTTTTTTTTTTCTTCATAGACGCACAGCTCTGCAACGTCATCGCTCAACGTCAATTCCTATCAGCTATCATTCAAGATAATTCTAAGCATTAACAAATGCAAATTGAAACCAAAGGAAATTATGAAAATAGTAAAGCAATAACGTATTTATAATACAATGAGAAATATTCTATAATATGCAAATACTGAACATATCCAAAAATAATAACTAAATATGAATGTAAATTACTAAATAGAAAATGGCACCAACAGTTTCCTTTAGAGTTGGAGAAGTAGCACGGGCATTACAGAACCAGAACGACCATTTATTTCTTTTATAAATAAGCTGATTAGGCACAGCTCTACAGGACGCAACATGAGATTCGTGTTTTTCTAAATTAATAAATTGTCTTATCTTGTGTGTTACTAACGTGGTTTGCAGTGTGTTTCTAGAGTCTCAGATTGCTTCTTGTTTTGTCATGGGTTCCTGTGCCTTATTGGATTTTAAAGTAGAATAATAAAGTTTGTCTTCTAATTGTAAAATAATCCATAAATAAATATATAATTTGTATACTAATTCTGTTTCCACATTTTAAGCCAGACCTACCTATGTACATTTATTTGGGAGACCCTAGGCCACTTGGTGTTATTTTTAGCGGTCTACTAGTTGGTTTAGGGCCACGTCCTCGGTCACAATCCGGGTAATTCCCCCGTGTTACATTTAGACGATAAAAGTCTATCATTAAATATGACAGATGCAACCAACGATGGAAGAAAAGCTTTGGCGATATTGAGGGAGTATTATGCAGGGAGGGGAAAGCCCCGCATAATCAACCTGTACACCACGTTGACATCGCTTGTGAAAGCAAATGATGAAAGTGTAATGGACTACATTATCAGAGCGGAAACAGCCATCACAGCACTGCGCAACGCGGGTGAAATGCTAGGAAATGGACTGCTAATTGCTATGGACCTGTTGTCGGAACATTTTTATCTTTCTTCTATTATATATTAATTTATCCTATTTACTCACT
>NW_015152091.1:70778-79203 GCF_000732505.1 Cyprinodon variegatus | reverse complement strand
AAAAAGTAAGTAGGGCATAAAATAAGGTGAAATTAAATGAGAAAAGTATGTGGTGAGAGGAAAAGGTGACTTAAAGTGACTGAAGGATGAAGTGGGGCGACTGACGAGACATTTCCTTCCTGAAAAAGCCTTCCTTTGAGGGACGGCAGCAGAATACGCCATAAGATGTTCTGATTCTTAGGTCAGAGGTGACGAGGTCTTCAGAGAGATCTCCCTATTATCCCAGGCTGGCTTCCAGCAGAACAGTAACTGGTTCGCTGTTTATTGACTAGAGTTAAATTACCTGCGTATAAATAGACTGAAAAGCGGTCATTTTACCGTTGACCCAGTTACAGGAGGTTCGGTAAAGACATAGCTTCTTCCCATAACAAATCAGATTCTTTCTCAAGGTGATTCTTTCTCACTTTGGTTAAACATTTTACTGTTTAACCAAAGTGTTTGTAATTTGTTTTGATTCTGACTACTTTCCACTGTTATAAGTAAGGGGGAACGAATGCTGTCCAGATCAGAACAGGGCAGAATGCTGTGCCATTAGGGCTGTATGATGAACTGTTCTCTCTTTGCAAAGATATGAATAAATATGCCGACTGAGTGAAATCCATCGATCTCCGTTTATTTAACTAGGGTGAATAGTTGAATACTTTTTTCCCCACGACAGGTCCTAAAGGGATTGCCTGAAAGTTTTAAGCCATTTCCAATACATGTGGCACATGCAGACAATAACATTACATTTACAGAATTCAAGACTAAACTACGTAGTTTTGAAAAGACAGAAAAGATAAAAGCAGCTGAGTTGAGCGACAGCGTGATGAAGACTCAAGGGAAAATTGGACAGCGGCCCGCCAAGACAAGTGCAAGTGCCTGGATAAAGGATGACACAGACTTAGTATGCTTCAAGTGCGGTACCAAAGGCCACAGAGCAGAAAGCTGTGGACAGAGAAACTGGAGTAGTTACTGCACAAGTGACACACACAAAGACGCCACGTGTAGGCGTAAGGACAATGACTATAAGAGCAAAAAGGATGGTGTGAGTAAAGCCTCAGAAGAGTCCGAGGACTACGTGTTCAAGATGAGAGACGACGAAAGCCAGCGGCAGCCGCCATGCAACGTCCAGCAGAGGGATGTGATGGTGGACACAGGGGCCACCTCTCATTCAATCACGGACATAACCATGTTCAAGAGTTCGATACAGTGTTCAGGCCAGAAACGCACAGTGTCGAACTGGCAGACGGCACACGGTGCAGCAAGATCGCTCAGCGCAGGGGAAAGGGAGATTTCCCTCATCGACAGCGGAGGACAGCGATGCAATGCGGTGCTGAAAGACGCTGTTTGTACCGTCGTACCCCCAAAGCATCTTCTCTGTGAAGGCAGTGACCACCGGTGGGGCTACGCTTGTTTTTAAAGAAAATGAAGACGTCCTGATAACCAAAGTAAGTACCAGATTTGACATTCATGTATAAAGCAGGTTGTATTTTTTGCACACTGAAGCTAAGTATAATGATAAGTGTAATGCATGTCATGACATACAGACATGGCATGAGATATTGGGCCACTGTAACTATGAGGATGTTTTTAAGTTGCAGAATGTTGTTGAAGGTATGCAGATCAAGGGCAAAACATGCAGACCCGAGCAAGAGTGTGAGGTGTGTATTCAAGAAAAATTCGCACAAACCAGAAATAGGGACCCTGGTACCAGAGCAAAGACTTCCTTACAGATGGTACACACAAATCTCGCATCTCACCATAGGCCGTTCTAGACAGGGGCCAGGACATGATCTACAGGGGCACTGGCCCCTGTAGATCATGTCCTGGCCCCTGTTATGGCCCCTGTACTGAAGACATAATACCCAAAGAAATTCAAATGATGATCTGTGCTTGAACAGACATGGTTACTGATAGGTCCTTTGGATCTATTTAATTCTTTTCTTTACAAATTCTGTTTTACTAATTATTAAAAAACAATAAGGTGATAGCTTCAGTGGTATTGAGATAGGATCCCAGTTTTCATCTGCTAGAAGTTTTTTGCAAAACAAATAAAAAAAAATCTAATTTTTACAGCTGAAATTTTCCTCCATGCAGCTATAGTAATCCCTTGCCTTGTTTTTTCATGCTATTCTGTGCCCCTATGAAAAAACACTGGCCCCACCTTGGCCCCCCTGGTAAATTTCGTCTAGAACCACCACGGTCCCTCTGTTAACTACCGGGATGTAACCTGTTACAGGCGTTAGAATAAGGTAGATCCTCTATCCTTTAGTCTAGGCTCAGCAGCAGAGCTGACTTCAAAGGGCTTGTCTCTGCTCTGACATCATCAGAACGATCAGAACTCTAACACAGGCAAACACGCCACTACTATTGTCTGTAGAGTCTGCAGGGAATTAAAGAGGGAAAAAGCCTTCCCAACAAATGAGTGCTGAAAAAAAAAACTTAATGGTAATTAATAAATTATTTCAGTCATAACGACAGCTATCCCTTGTCTTTGATTGGGGTTAATGTTATGGCTGTAGCTCATTCACAACCTTAATGGGAAAAAGAAATAAAAAGGTTTCTTATACTTGTATGTGAAATCGCCTGCAGAGTCATCAACTTTGGTTTGGTCTGAAGGCATTGTAAGGAAAACAATACATCCTAGGGTAATTCCAAAGACATTGTTTGAAAGCAGAGACTGCATTCTACAAACTGACCAAAAATTGACACTGTAGCGCAAAATATGTGGGCGAGAGAGCGTTGTAAAGATACCTGCATTTGTGCCCATCTCCCAATGGGATCCATGTTATGAGATGGAGAAAAATCCATCAGAACAAATGCTTGCCCTATGAAAACCATAAATGCTATTCAGAAAAGTCTTTCACCGTCACAACAAGCATTCCACTTCCTCGATTTTGTTGAATTTCATGTGTGTATATCATTCAAAAAATAGTTATGATGATGTAAAAATGTACTCTGCTTGGTGTAAATGAATGTGAAAGTGGGGAGAGATGGTTAAAGATTTTGTCGGTCTGGAGTCGTTTTAAGGAAAACTATAGAGCCTAGAGTAATTCCAAATATAATGTTTGAAAGCAGAGGCTTCAGTCTACAAACTGACAAATATGGTGATGCTAATGCAAAATATGTAATTTTGGTTTTTAAAATCCATTACTCCACTGTGCTGCACTCAGTGGTATAATGTCACACATTGTCTAGTTTTCCATTAAACTTTTTTCTTTTGTTGTGGAGCTTCTCCCACGTTAGCAGTACATGCACAGAAGCAGTCACGTCGATTCTGTCTTTATAACGGGAAAAGTATGGGGTGCCACCAGGGACATTAATCAGAAGTAATTGTTTTTTACAAAGTGTGAAATGTTTATATAAACTAGTGAAAAGCTCTACTTTTCTTAGAAACCTCTTCACTAATAAAAAGTGTTCAAACACTATTCAATCCATTATTTGTGGATTTCACTTGAAAGAGAAGCTGTTGTATTAAGCAGGAAGTTGTAGTTTGTCCTTCTGGTTAGCTTTGTGTGTTTTGTGCAATCTCTAGCCCATATGTTGCCAAATAAAATTAAATTATGACAACTGAGTACATCATGCAAGTAGTAACATTACCCAACTGAGATCCTGTTGAGGTCTTTTTTGAAGTTCTGTTCCCCCTGTGTTAAGAGAGCAG
Organism: Cyprinodon variegatus; assembly: GCF_000732505.1. Lineage (NCBI taxonomy): Eukaryota > Metazoa > Chordata > Actinopteri > Cyprinodontiformes > Cyprinodontidae > Cyprinodon > Cyprinodon variegatus. Next base: position 75,560 of record NW_015152091.1, on the reverse strand, counting down.
GGGCTTATATAATCAAATATATAATTCAATTCAATCTACTTTATTGATATAACACCAATTCACAACACATGTCATCTCAAGGCACTTTACAGTTCAAGCCCCTGTCACACCTTGACGACCCAGACCGACGTACAAAAATTAGGTAAAAACGCTGACATGTCTGGCACTGGATACGTTTTAGTTACATTTTGTGTAAGTTATGAGCACGCTGAAGTACACTGAAGCACGCTGGCACATGTTGACATACAGCAAGAGGATGACATACATTTAATTACAACGAGAGAAACAGTACTAAAAAACAGGCCGATCTCCAGCATCTATAAACAAGGGTGTTGATGGCAGCAGCAAAGCTGATATTTCTCTCCAGGATGGAGTCACAGCCAAACAGGAGCAGATGAGATGAAGCTACTATTATGACTAAAAGTAGACAGAATTAAATAACGAGTGGAACTAACAAACAGAACTAGGGAATATAGATGGAATAAAGCAAAATGATGAGAAGTGGTGCTCGTGTCCTCCGGCCTGGTTATCCTCCTGCAGCAGTGTGTCGCAGTGAGCTTGTCGCAGATATTTTGATTTATGCCCAATATTGAAGCGTGGTCTGCACTGTTATTCCAGGCCACAATGCAAGAGGGACAATCAGGAACTAGCTGTGGGTCTAGATACACCTGGCAGTGAGGAAGTGGGGGCAAGTTTGTGTGACAATGGAGGGACATGAGGGTGAAAATAAGCGGGGATCCAGGTGGAAAAAGGGTCCCAGTGTTCTCACGCACCTCACTCTTCTAGCTGGTCCATCTTCACCAGTTGTTTTCCACAATGGTGGTCATACAGATAAAACAGCCGGTAAGGTACAAAACACGAAATACGTATAGTGTAGAGCGGATCCAGAATTGACCAATCAGCGGCCTCCCGTCTGCGGTCACCTACAACTTCAGAGAGGTACAGCAGAGTGTCTGCGGAAGGGGTGCGGACGTCTTTGCATTCACTGCGACACACACGCAGACAACCTGGCTTCAAAGTATAAATCAGCCTACAACAGCATAATTATAGAAAATAGCTCATAATAACCTGAGCTATTTTGGATGAAGTATGAGAAATGTAAAACCAGGGACTCTTCAGTCTGGACTGAATCCTCTTTGGGCAGTTCACTCTCCCTCATCCTACTCACACAGCATCTGATTTAAATACCATGTTCTACACAGCTGTTTCCTGCAGATGGCGCAAAAGATCATCTGATTCTCTTCCACTTACATCTACTATCTTATAAACAATTTGCATATTCTTCTTCACTACATTAATATACACTGCATTCTCTTAACTTTTTCTCCTATTACTGCTTCTATTTCTGGTATCACTGAATAAAGTGGAAGAAGAGTACCAATAAGTGTTATACTTTAAAGCAGTTGTTTAGGTAATTGGTATTCTATGAATAATGTGGTTAAAGTTTCCTCATTAGAAGGCAGCCCTCCTCACTACTCAGGAAGAAGGCGGTTTAACTTGAAATCACTTCCTCAACAGTAGAAACAGTCAGACAACTGAGAGGAACGATGAGGGGAACACCTCTACCATGTCTGCTCTGTAAGTAGGAAGGATTTGAGCGGGATTTTTCTAAAGTGCTCTTTCTGTTGGGATTGATTGAGAAAATTTATGTCATGACAAAATGATTTGGTTGAAATCAGGTAAAATGGATGAAAATATTTATCACAGGGTAAAGAAAAATGCCAGTTATTTTATGTGGATTGTTTTGAATCAATAAACAGGTCTAGAAGAAAATGTTGAGTTTGACACATTTCTACAGACCATTCAGTCTCAGTGAGCATTTAGTCAGAAGCTTGAAATTAATAGCAATAATGTGTCTTTAGGGCTGGCCTTCCTTGAGTGTCCTGCTACAGAACAAGGTTGGCAATTATGTATTTCACTATCGAAAATAAACTGCAGTATAATAGTCTAGGTTCTTTTGAAAATAATGTAACTGATTTTTCCACTCCTCCAGCAGCTGCTCTGACTGTGAGTCCCAGCAGATCTCAGTTCTTTGAATGAAACTCTGTGTCTCTGAGCTGTGAGGAGAACAACAGCTCTGCTGGATGGACTGTATGGAGGAACACAACCAGAAGAACCTGGACTCAGTGTGAAGATTGATGGGGGAAACCAGCTGGTTCTACCTGTAACATGAGCAGCCTCTATAGACATGACAGTGGAGTTTACTGGTGTTGGTCCAGAGAGGCAGCAGCATCCAGCTCACTGTCACTGGTAAGATCAGACTGTGGAGTTAGTGTTGATGAAGCTGTGTGGAAATAGATGAAATGCTGTAGTTTGTCTCTGTGTTGAGGTGGATCAGTGATCCTGCAGAGTCCTGTCCTCCCTGTGATGGAGGGAGATGACGTCACTCTGAGCTGTCTAACAAAGACCACTCCCTCCAACCTCCCAGCTGCTTTCTATAAAGATGGCTCCCTCATCAGGACTGAGCCCAAAGGTCACATGACCCTCCACCATGTGACCAGCTCTGATGAAGGCCTCTACAGGTGTAACATCAGTGGTCATGGAGAGTCTCCATCCAGCTGGATCTCTGTTGAAGGTCAGCAGTTTTTCCATCTTTCATCACAGATTCACTCAGCATATTATTCTAACAGTGTGGTTTGTCTTTACCAATAATCCGCCATCACAGCCCAATCCATGTCTACAACTCTCCTTGTGTCAAGAGCTCTGCCCACTTCTTTAGCTCCGGCCTATTCTTCAACTCCCTCAAACACTGGGCTCCATCTTTTTATCCATTTTATATCGACATACAGCCAAGGTAACAGCCTCAATCAATCAACTGATAAACCAAGAATTTTAGATGCTCTCCAAAGTCTAACCAGTTCCTACCTCTAAAAATGTCTTACTCCAGGTGAGGATTTACCCATCTCCACAGTAACAACCCAGCCCCCCCAGGTGGGACCTGGACTGCATAATCAGTCTGATTATGAAGGCCTTGTTGCTGTTACCATGGAGCATCACTTCTAAATGATCATGCTGACGTACGTCAATGGAGGACACGGCCAAATGCAGAAAAGTAACAGATTTATTCAGCCACCCATAGCAATTAGCAGAAAAACAAAAAATCCTAAATGTAAGATCAATATAATACATAAAAGGAATTTTAAGAAATTAATTCCTGAAAGGTTTTTGGCTGATGTTGCTGATGTTGACGAAATAAAATCATATTATAAACCTGTATTTATAAAACTGGAGGTCCTCTGAGTAACTCCCTTATTATCACATTTAAACTTTATGAATTGGGAACAAAATGCAGAACAAAAATTGTAGTCAGACTGACTTAATTAGTTTTACTCTGTTTTCATCCAATCACCTGAGCTGCTTTGATAGCTCAGTATGAAAACCAGCTGATCCCAGGCTGTTCCCTACATCCAGTCTGTTCTTTTGCTTGGTTTGGATGTGGGCCACAGGCTGAAGCTGAAATCAAACACAGAAGAAAAACGTACTTTTTGGTTGATAATAGCTTGTTTAATTTTTCATTTGGGTCCTCGGAAAGCAAAACGGATCCCAGCCCTCTTTTAATTTACAGCTTAAGCAATCAGTCATGTCATTCAGTCATGTGCCACCCTGGCCTTGTTACATGACTAACTCCTGCACTGAAAAAATCTCCCAGTCCGGCGCTGGTCATTGAGGACTTTTGATCGAGTCTTCTTTGGTTCTGGAAGACAGGAGGAGATGTTTCTCAACATTAGAACCATCTCCTTGTCAAGCTAAAGTTGAAGAGGTGCTGTAGACCCACAGATCAGCTCAGCACAGGCCTTCAGAAATCTGGGGTTGACACCATAAGGACCTGGTGATTTATTACATTTCAGGCCATCTAATTGCTTCTTCCCTTGACTTAAGGAGACAGACAGGTTAAAGGAGGAAGGAGCACCATCTTTCAGTTTTTGTTTAAGAACCAACACATAGGAAGCCAGAAGTGTCAAAAGTATTAATATTACTCAAGTAGAAGTACAAGTCCTCTTTAAAAACACTTTTGTAGAAGTGAGAGTATCAACTTAAGCTTTTTACTCAAACAAAAGTATAAAAGTAACATTTTAAAATTATTTTAAGTATAAAAGTAATACAGGAAAAAATGTTAAGTACAGATGCTTTTAACATCACACTGGTTACTTCACTATCCAATCAAAGGAACATTTTTCTAAAATTCTGGATGATAACTTCCTTATGCTTATTTTTCCAGTTTAAAACTTAACTGCATCCTCTTGAAAAACTATTTATTTTAATATGTGGAAAAGCACAACTTAGAGCAGTACCAATTCCAACCACAAAGAAAGTAATTGTCTGGATAAAGCAAATTTTTTTGATGTTTTATTTTTTTGAAATGCCAACTTTCCATTTCTATCTATCTATGAGCTTTAATAAAATAAAACTAACATGTCTAATTTTAAAATATAAGGAGTAGAAAGTAGAGATAATTGCTAAAAAATGTAAGGAGTAGAAGTAAAAAGTTGTTTAAATATAAGAATATAGTATAGGTAAATTTCTAACTAAGGTTATGCATTTACAAGACAAAGGATATATTATCTTGAAGATTAAGTGAATGTTTACTATAGAAAATTTGTTATATTTGCACAAATATATATTTAATTTATGTGTTTTGTAAAAGAAAAACCCATCTGTTTATCAGTACCGTATATTCCAGACTATAGACCACATCTTATTGAACCACTTGCAGCAACAATTAGACAAACTAATGTTGTTAAAGTTGTAAAATACATAAAAATAGATCATAAAATTAGTCTT
>NW_015152091.1:63417-70417 GCF_000732505.1 Cyprinodon variegatus | reverse complement strand
ATAATGATTTTACTGGATTTTAGATTATGTTCTAAGATGTGATATTTGATGGAGCTGACAGCTGTGACTTGCTATCAGATTAACTGTTAACTTTACTGCAAAAAAAAAAAAAAAACTTTACTGCAGCCATGTTAGTGTATTTTGGGTTATTATTATCATAAAGGTTTAGTGGAGATAAACTACTTCTGCTTTAAATAATCAGTAATAATGTCTTTATAACTCAAGCAAAGATTTCAGACATTAGTGGGACTTTCTTTAGTCATTTATGCATAAATTATAATAAACCACAGTAAATATCTGGTTTATTTTAGACCATGCAGAGCCATCCATGAATTACAAAGATTGGTTTATTTTGTCACATTTTTAGTATCTACAGCTGTTCTCTATATGTGCTAATTTTTCCCTGTTCAGAAACATATTCATCATATTAATGCTTTTTTAAACTTGATTTCACATTTAGAATCAGTGTATTAATTCTTCTAAGATCCAGCAGTTTAATGTTTGCTACTTTGGCGCCACCTAGTGGAGGAAAATGACTCAGTCTGAGGTTCAGCAGAGATTTCAAGAATCAACACATCCAGACATCCAGAGATTTTATCACCTCAGTGGTTTCCAATTAATCTCAGAGCCCAGATTATAATTGAATGTCTGTTTCTTTAATCTCCCTCTATCTCATCTCTGAGGTATTTTCACATTCAGACAGAGATGAACTTCCTTCAATCGCTGCTGCTCCCTGGATGAGTGAGAAACTATACACTCATGATCATTTCATTGGGTTTTTGATTTTTAAATTAAGTTTTACTTTCAAACTCTGAATTGAAAAGATTAAATATTTACTTCTTTGTTCAGTTAAGCTGTTAACATCATGAGTGAAGAGGCTCTGAATCTGCCACATTTTATGTTATGTTTGTTTCCTCCATGATCTCATATATTTCTTTAACTGTTTTTATGGTCATTTGTGTTCTTTGATTTATTGTTGCTGTAAATATCTTTGATCAACAGTTAAAAAGCACTAATAAAAAATATGATGATCCTCTATAGATAAGCTGGAATTTAAAAGAATAGTAAATAAACAGTAAATAATAAAGTTCCTAAAATGTCCAAGGGCTGCAAGGTTTTTAGCTGTAGCTCCATAAATCTGCTGCTATCATGCCTCATCAAGCTGCATTCAGACAAACGTGCACTCAGTCCTCATCTCTAACAAAAAAAAAAAAAAGAAACGAGTGCCTTCTTTCGTTGCCCTGATTACTGACTGACAGGAAGGTAACAAACTTTCTTGCTGGCACGCAGCTTACTGCCAACTGAGCTACAGCACCCCCTACTGTACAGAAGGAGTAACAGCATTGATTCAGCTTAAAACAAAGAACTGACATTTACACTCCCACCAAATCATGTATGACTAAACAAATAAAGTATTTATACTTGTTTTCCAGCTTAACAACAAACATTCGAGGAAGTAATATACAAACAAAATGCAGGTAAAAACAACCAACCTTGCTGTTATATGTCAAACATGAGAGCAATAAATGTGTTAGTGACTTTCTACAAGCACTACAAGTTTTTGAATAGGTTGGTCGCTCAACTATACGAGGTCTGTGTTTTGTGTCCCACTTCATTGTAGGATTTCGATTTCCAACCTGAAGCTTGACTCTGCGCACCAAACCATCCTCTTCTTCTGGTTCTCAACCAGCCGACCCAATTGTCACTGGCCTCTGGGAAGCATGTCTTCTTTGATGATGACGATGTCATTCACCTTAAGATTGCGACTTGGCTGGTGCTGTTTCTGTCTTATAGATATGTTTAGAAGGTACTCCATTTTTCACCTACTCCAAAACTGTTCAGCAAGATATGGAACTCTGCACCACCTTGTATTTGCATATAGGTCCTCTTTCACAAACTGTCCAGGGTGAGGCAGAGCAAGCTTTCATTTCATTAAAATGAGATGGTTTGGAGTTAGAGGTTCAGGTGACTTGGGGTCATTAATTCCATCAACACTGAGTGGTCGACCATTGATGATGGACATTGCCTCATAAAATAGTGTTCTTAGAGAAGCATCGTCCAGCCTGCCCTGTGATTTGGCAAGGGTGACATTGAGAATGTTCCTTCTCAGAGGGGGAATTAAATACAAATTCACATTGTTTGTCTGCAAGAAATGCCTCCAGTGCATTTGGATCACATTCTCTGAGAGCTTCCTTTAGCTCATTTTTGGCCCCGATGAAATTTGTGCCTTGATAACAGTACAGTTTACTGACAGTTCCTCTTAAGCTGACAAAGCATCTAAGAGCATTAATGAAAGAGTCTGTAGAGAGGTTCTCTAACATTTCAATATGGACTGCATGTAAAGAGAAGCAGGTAAAGAGGAGTCCATACCTTTTATGCTCTTTGCGGCCTTGTCTGGTGGTGAAAGATCCAAAACAATCCATTCTGCTGTAAATGAAAGGATCTGAAATTTCGACTCATTTCTTTGGTAGTTCTGACATACGTTGTTCCTCTGTGGGCCGACAAAGTTTTTGACCTTGCACGCATTTGCTTATTAGCTTTGCAACTTGCTTGCTCCCACCAATCACCCAAAACCCATTTGATCTGATTTCCATGAGTGTCTGGCTTCTGCCTTGATGACAAATCTTTTCATGAATGTGAGTTATGATCAATGTTGTAATATGTTGGTCTTTTGGGAGGATCATTGGGTATTTCAGTTCTTTGCAAAGCGTTGAGTTTTTTTATCTTCCGCCAACTCTGAGAAGTCCATGATCTAGAATGGGAACCAGCAGGAAAAGAGGGCTAGAGCTTGGCAGGCTTTCATCTGTGTTTAGCAACCTTAGCTTTTGAGGAAAGGCTTGCTGCTGGAGAAGTTGTATTACTATATCAGCAGCTCCTTTATATTCATCCACAGTAATAACATTGCCATGCTTGGATTTATCTGTCAGTCTTTTTATTCTTGCAACCACTTTATGTAGCATTGACCACTTATGAACCTAATGTAGGAGCATACCCCATAGCCAATGCTACTGGCATCTGAAAAGTGATACAACTCAACTTTAATTATGTCCATTAGTTCTGGTTGGATGGTAAAATCTGGGTACTTCTACAGATTTGAGCTTTTCCAAACTATTTTTCCAGTCCTCCCACCTTGATGGTAGGTTGTCAGGAATGGGATCATCCCATCCAATGCGTTTATGGCAGAGCTCCTGTACTATACAAAAAAGAAATCACTGACAGTATGCTCTGACGAGTAGGAGGCTGGTTCTTTTTTTTTTAACAGTGTCCTGCCTGGCAGTGTGGCAATAAGAATAATTGTCTTGATACCAATGGATGCATGTAAATTGCTTTATTATAATTATGCAAGGATTTGTACAGATTATATGGACACTGCGGTCTAAGTAGAACAGAAGAGGAAAAACAGAAAAGAAATGAGAAAAGATGAAAGAAAGGGGAGATAAAAGGGAGATAATGATAAAACATTTTCAGTCTGCTTCATCACCTGCAAAGGGATATAAAAAGAACAGCAAAACCAACAGATATGGTTTAAGATATACAATAAAGTAACACGTAAATATTATGACTGAAGTAGTATTATTTAATCTGACATGTACTCTGCGTTACCTGAACATAAGAATATGGGCTTTCAATATGGAAGTGAATCTCCTGGAACCAAGCACCTGTAGTTGTTTGTGAGGGTGCACTTGTGCATGTAAAGTATATCAATAGAGAAAATGCTCAATAGTGGTTGTGGAGAGCTGAAGAGGCGCCCCCCAGAGCACTGAGTCCAGCCCCAGACGCCCTAAGGGACCCCAAGAGCAAAGGCACCAAAGAGGGGCCAAACCAGGAAATCAGACCCCCACCACTTGAGATGTGCTTGGGAGAGGGGCCAGTTCAGACCCCAACCTGGGAGAGAAAAAAAAAACAACTCACAGTCTCAATTATGCTTTCCCACCTTAGTGCCCACACTCACACCACAAAAAAAAAAAGCGGACGCACACACATGACACATCCAATAATCCCAGGACCAAAGACCCCGTGGCACCAGTGGTTGGTGAATCTATAATCCGGATGGGTGTGTGTGTGTGTGTGTGTGTGTGTGTGTGTGTGTGTGTGTGTGTGTGTGTGTGTGTGACACCGCCACACCAATCCATCTTGTTCCTGCTTCCAGTCTTCCTTCCTTCCATCCTGCTAATTCACCCAGCCACTAATCGCCCCTCCCTCCAACCTCGGATGGGGTGAGCAGAAGTGACAGCCCTGCCACTGGCAGGCCACCAAGACCACAGACCAGGTGGCTCGCTCTTCCTCCAGGCAGCAGACTCTGGGTGGCAGCCAGGGAACTGTGAAAATGTTGTAGATGGAAGTGTCTAAAATGCAAAATAAAATTGGGGTGGGGGACTACATCAGAAGGTGGGGCCTTCCAGTAACGACCCCCTCCCCAAAAACCTACATGGTGGCAGTGTGATGGAGCAGGCAGAGGGAGGAATCCGGGGATGGGGAGCAAAGGACTGGGGTGCTTACTGTACTCCCAGGGAGCCAGCTCCCCCACTGACTCCAATAGGCACCCCCATTCCCCGACATCCTCACCGGAGAGGGGGGCCCGCCAGTCTCACCACCATAGCCCGGGGGCCAGGGACCGCAGCAGGGCCCACAAGCAAGCCTGGCCTTTGGGGTTATTTCAAGTCTTCATTCAGGGGTATTCAGGCACCAGTAAACATCCCATCAGCCCCTGCTCTGAAGTGGCTTACTGTCTTTTTCACCACAGCACTACAAAGAGTAGCTTTGTAGAAGGCAGAGGAGCTCCAGAACCGTCCGCCTCACAGCAGTCATTTTTCACAGCAGTTTTTTTTCACTCAAACTTCCAAAGCGAAAGCCGCCACTGAAACATCGTTCCGGGTGGGTCACACCATCATGAAAAACAATGAGTCCTTTAAACTTCATTAATGACCCCTCACCCCCACGCCATGGACTGTTCTCCCTGCTGCCCTCTGGGAAGAGGCTTCACAGCATCAATGCAGGTCCAGCAGATTCCAGAACAGTTTCTTCCCCACCACCATTAGACTGCTGAATGTTTTGTAGAGTGGGTTACTGTATTGTATTGTATGTTATTATTATATTTATTATATTTTATCATTATTTATATATATATCGTTAGAAGTGTAAATTTACAGTCATTTTTACTATTTTTCAAGGCTGCACTTTTAAAAGATAAAATTGTCCAGTGAGCTGTTTCCAAACGAAATTTCTATTTGTTTTACATTTTCAGAAACAAAATGACAACTAAAATCTGTCTAAAGTCTAAAGTGATGAGCTTTGTTGCTTTTACTCGAAATATAATGTTTGTGCATTGTTTCCAAAAACTTAATTTAGGTTTCGTCTGACCACAGCTCCTTCTTCCCATGTTTGCTGTGTCTCCCAGGGGGCTTGTTGCAAACTTTAAACAAAACTTTCTATAGATATCTGTTGAAAACTGCTTCCTTCCATAAAGTCCAGATTTGTGTTGTATACAACTGATTGTTGTCCTATGGAGAGAGTTTCCCTCCTCAGTAGTAGATCTCTGCTCTCTCCTTGTAGGTTATCAGTAGTCTGATACTCCATCTGTTTCAATATTATTGAACAAGGAACACACCTGCCTTGTATGTTCCTTGTTCTTCATGTTGCTCCCTGTGCTTTAAACAGACCTCTGAGACGATCACAGAGCAGGAGCATTCATACGGAGACTTGATTACACACAGGTGGATCCTACTTATTATCATCCGTCATTTAGATCAACATTGGATCATTCAGAGATCCTCACTGAACTTCTGGAGAGAGTTTGCTGCACTGAAAGTAAAGGGGAAGATTCATTTTGCAAGCCCCACTAGTTTGAAGTATCCACAGTTTGAAGTATTCAATACATTTATTTCCACTTCAAGATTGTTTCCATTTTGTTATTGATTTTTCACAGAAAAAAAAATAACAATTTTATATCTATATGTTTGAGGCCTGAAATCTGGCAAAAGATGGAAAAGTTCAGAGGGGCTGAAAACTTAAACAACACACTGCATGTGAGGGAATCACCCCACCTTCTTGCAGGACTTGCTCCTTGTTCTCTGCCTTCTACATCTTCAATCTCCAACACCAAGAAGAGCCTCATGCTCTCTTAAATTTATCCAGAGGTTTAATATTTTCACTTAAATATCTTTTATTTATCTTTTGATTTGCATGGTTTAAATAGAAACATGAAGTTGCTTTCAGAACCAGACGGACTCTGTGTAGGACAGTCTGGATGACCAGGTTAACTTTATGATTTAGTTTTATTAATGAACTACAGATGTTAACCTGTGTTGTTCCTGTTAGGGTAAATGATAATTCTCCTAGAAATAAACCGTTGCAAACAAAGTTACTTTTCTGCAGAAGAGAGTGGACCCAGACGGAGGATGGGACTACCTGATTGTCTGTGGTTAACTCTGCTGGGAGCCTTATTATCGGACTTACAAGGAGTAACAGGAGGGATCAAACTTTTACACATACAAAAGGGGGTGCAGGTTTGAAGTTTAAAGTGAAAACAGCACAACATTCCTAGCAAGGCAAATGCTTGTAACTTAGTTCAAATAAAATAATGACATTTACATATTTCTAATAGTTCCCACCTGCAAGTTTAAATAGAAGCATGAAGCTGCTTCCAGAACCAGACTGACTCAGTGTAGGACAGTCTGGATGACGTGGCTAACTTTATGAGGTAATATGTTATATCATAATTAGTGCTGTCAATCGATTAAATTTTTTTAATCGCGATTAATCGCATTAATGCCTAAGTTAACTCGCGATTAATCGCATTTTAATCGCAAATTTTTTTTCTGATTGAAAATCATTTAAATACTCTCGATGACATACAAAAAATACATACAGGCTAGGTTTGTGCCAATGTTCTTTTTTTTTTTTATGAAAACAGGTCAAAGACACTGATTTATACCATAGAAACATATGGCAAGAAGATGGGGAGGCATGTTAGCCTGGGTAACATTCCGAACTTAGTCCC
>NW_015152091.1:61716-63235 GCF_000732505.1 Cyprinodon variegatus | reverse complement strand
ACACACACACACACACACACACACACACACACACACACACACACACACACACACACGATACTGACCTGTGGCGTACACAGACAGCAAGAGTGCCGTAGCAGATTCCATTTCACCTCAGTAATCTGTTTTCTCAGCGTATTTCAGGTTGCTACTAGGCACCAGACACTCAACTTGTTTGTTGGTGGTGGGGCTTAAAGAAAAGGCACTAGCGCTACCCAGTGTATGCGCTCCTTTTTTCCTTGAGGAGCTCTGCTCTCGAAGCCTATGGAAAATGCATACACTGGGGGGAAATAGCCCCGCCTTCCCGCAGGCTGCAGCGGGATGTACTTGGAAAATTGTACCATTAAACCACATAGCGTTAATCTCACGTTAAAAAAATTATCGCCATTAAAATGGCCTCGCGTTAACGCGATAATAACGCGATAATTTTGACAGCACTAATCATAATATGATATAACATGGTCTGGAGGAGCATAGGATTCTAAATGGCTGTACGGTGTCCATTAAAAAGGGTTATAGGACACCTACAAAAAATGTTCCCGTAAAATATCCCGACAGTTTCTGCTAGCTGCAGAAACTGTCGGGATATTATTATATAAATGTGTGTGCGTGTGTGTATACAGTACAGACTAAAGGTTTTTGAAACACCTCAGAGTTTTTGTTATTTTCATGACTATTAAAATTGTAGATTCACACTAAAGGCATCAAAACTAATAATTAACACATGTGGAATTATATACTTGACAAAAAAGTGTGAAACAACAGAAAACATGTCTTATATTCTATGTTCTTTAAAGTAGCCACTTTTTGCTTTGAGTACTGCTTCGCACTGTCTTGGCATTCTCTTGAAGAGCTTCATATGGAAGATTTACTTCCATACTCATAGTATACAGTCATATATCTTTATTATTTTTGATATTAGTAGAAGCACAACACAGTCAGAGAAAGCTAGCAGGCTGTGACTGTTCACTGGAGCTCCAACGCTGATCCTATAAGCTGATTGATTGGTGCGGTCTGGCCAATCTGCCCAGGCAGTGCTCTCCAGAGAGTAGCAGTGTTTGCAGTGCCAGGGGCGTTGCTAGGCCACTTTAGTGGGGCACTGGCCCCCTACCGCATATGCCCCTCCTTCCATACACAAATACAGACAAGCACACTGCCCCACCCTGATACATTCCTACTAAAATTACCAGTTGACATATTAGTTAGTGTAAGAGCTTTGTTTTAACAAACATGAACATTTTCAACATTGCAGCTATAAAAAATAAGACATCACCGACTTTGACAAATAAAAAGCTTCCTTTTACACATTATGAAGTAATCATTAATTCCTAGGTTTCAGAGTTTTAGTTTTGGTGAAAGTTTAAATCAACATGAACTAAGTTTTTCTTTTATTTTTTGAGCATTAAAGTGTACCTCCTATTTTTCATTTTTGCAAAGCGGTCAATCACTAGACTGTGACTCAGCTTAGAAAGTTCTCCCTTTTCAACTGATAAAATAGCAAGATGATGGAGCCTGTCTT
>NW_015152091.1:51925-58033 GCF_000732505.1 Cyprinodon variegatus | reverse complement strand
CTTATGTCTTCAAGACATGTAATCTATGTAATGGGTTATCTTCATCTGGATTATAGACAGATATAGCTGGGTATCATCAGCATAACAGTGAAAATTAATCACATGCTGTCTAATAACTCTACCAATTGGGAGCATGTATAAAGTAAAGAGAATTGGTCCTAGCACTGATCCCTGTGGTACTCCACAGGTAACCTTTGAGCATGTTGAAGATCTGTCATTAACATGAACAAACTGAATACAATCAGATAGATAAGATAGATATTACCTTTGCAAATATTCACGAGATTTATACTGGGGCACAGCTCATTTATAATGGGGCACGTGCCCCAGTAAATGGGGTCTGGCGACGCCGATGCCTAGTGCAATCCACAATCAAAACTAGACCCCTCAGGTCAGCAGAACAGCAGCTCCTGCAGGTACTGAGGTTTAGGAGGAAGCTCAGAGTAGCGACAGCCTTCTCTATTGCTGCTCCTCCTTTATGGAATAACCTCCCACTGCACATTAGGAAAAATCCTTCCCTGACGAATTTTAAAACACTGCTCAAGACTTTTTTTTATTTATTGTCTTTTAACATTGACAGGACTTCGAGGTTTTATACAGTAGCCCAACAAAGCCTTGTTTAGGTTTTGAAAATAATGCAAATTGGAAGAGATGAACGGGTCCACCCCTTGGGAATGGGGGTTGGTTGGCCTCTTTTGTTAGCCTGCAATGCCCCATACCTGTCTATGTCTCTGAAAGGGAGGTGGTTAAAAGGAAGAAATGTTGGCCTGGCTGAATAGGCAATGTCCACCACTCTGTTTTACAATATGGCAACCTTCTGAACATCAGCCCTAATGTGTCTTAAGAAATGGTCGCTCGGAGCAGTGTGTCAGTAATCACCTGGCCTCTTTACCTGTGGCAAAAAGAATGATTTAAATTTTTCCTGTTGAGCTGAAATTTCCTAGCCATTAGTTGTGTGCAGAGGAGTCGAGTAATGAAGTACAAATACTTCGTTTCTGTATTTACAATTTTTAGGTATCTATACTGTACTCCATTACCTATTTTTCTTCCTACTTCTGACTGCTACTCATTACATTTTCATACAAGTATCTGTACTTTCTATTCCTTACATTTTTAAAACAAACGTTACTCGATACTCTGGGCTTCAGTTTAATGTTTATAAATATTTATTTCCCGTCATGTGCTCCATCCAATGCAGATCATTGGCTCCATCCACATCTAGTGGAAACTAGTGTGATTGGATGAGTCATATAACGCAAACACTCATTGGTTAGCTAATGGAAATCATCAGAAGCAAGCAGGTGTTCTTCAAACTGCTAACGTGAATTGAACTATGCCATGCTACAATGCTGGATTCAGACAAAGATGTTGAAATATCTGAAAGGTCGTAGACAGGCGAGAGCGTATCGGGAGACGGAGACCAACAAGACCTCCCTCATCCTTGGCCCTATCTCAGAGAATTTTTAGAAATAGCCTAAAAATTGAGCTTTCAATTCATATAGTGGCATCTGGCTGATTTTTTTAAAGGTTACTTTATACTTTTATACTTTAAGTACGTTTTGGAGCACATACTTTTTCACTTTTACTTTAGTAAGGAGGTCAAGTTGATACTTCAACTTTTACCAGACTGTTTTTAAGCTGCAGTATCTAAACTTCTATTTAAGTAACAAATGTGTGTACTTTTGACACCACTGGTTGTGTAACACATCTTATATTAACCCAGTTGTAAAACTTGAGCTGTCTGAATTTCTATATTAGGTCTGCATTGAGTCTACCTTTATTCTGAGCGGATGTCAGATGAAGTTCAGATATAGCGGAGCCTAAAATACACAACTCTGCATGAGCCTCAATAATGACACAGTCTAATTGTGCTTAGTAGCCCTCCCAGACAAACAGATCAAGCTGTTTAAATGAAGCGACAAAAAGCAGTAAAACATTAACAATAGAAATGTACTGAAAACACATAGTGAGAAAATGTGCAAAAATGAATACCTAAATTGTAATCTATCCTTTATCAGAATCAGAATTACTTTTTTCTTGTAGTGCACCCATTTACAAAAGAGAGAAAATTAAGATTGTAAGTTACAATACAGCAAAATAAAATATAATAAGATAAACTAAAATAAGTAAAGTTACAACCCATGCAGTAAAGTTACCTCTCTCCCCTATAAACAGTGTATTAGATCCTTTCCCATATAAACAGTACAATATAAGATATAAGAATAAGGATCTCAGTATATACATACTATGTGCTTGGCTTTTGAGCAATTTCATTTTAGGATGAAACTAAATAACAAAGCAATATCTTCAACATATTTGCTGGTAGTTGAAACTTATGAGCCAGAACCCCCCCACTCAGCAAAACTTCAGGCCTAAACCTGACCCTTACCTTAACCATTAAACACATACCTAAACCTAATCTCTGCCCAAGGAAGAGAACATTTCCTCACTGGGGTTAAGTCATTGGTTCCCACAATCTAGCATATTCCTGTGAAATCATCCCCACAGGGTAACAGAAACATGGCCACATACATCACCACATAAATCATTAGAGGAGATGTAATGCCATTGACATCAGTCTTGTCAAAGCCTGTCTAAGAAGTTCACTTAAATAAAACCAAGTACTCAGAATCATTACCTTCCATAGGTCCTTTTTTGTGTCCATGATCCTCCAATATTCTTTCATCTCTGTAAGTTATAGTGGCCCACCCAGCTTCATTGGCCTCAGTTGAGCCTATGCTTTGAGAGATTTTAGTTAGCTTAGTTAATATTCAAAATAAACTTAACGAAAAAATCTAAAGTCTTACCCCCAGGTTTCTGGTAATGTTTTTGTTTTATCAGTAGAGTCATCAGCAGTAAAACCAGAGGACTGATGCATGAAAGAGACACAATCAAGGAGAGAGGAAATTGGGAATCTGAAGGAGGATTGGTTGTAGGAACAGAGGATGGGAGGTTTGGTGGAGTGGGGGATAAGTTCCCTGAGGAACAAACAAAAAATTAAAATAAATTAATTCTCTAAAACCTAGAGAGTAGAAGAACGATGTTAATCCTTCTGATCTTCAACAGAGATCCAGCTGGATGGAGACTCTCCATGACCCCTGATGTTACAACAGTAGAGGCCTTCATCAGAGCTGGTCATATGGTGGAGGGTCATGTGACCTTTGGGCTCAGTCCTGATGAGGGAGCCATCTTTATAGAAAGCAGCAGTGAGGTTGGATGAAGTTGTCTTTGTTAGACAGCTCAGAGTGACGTCATCTCCCTCCATCACACGGAGGACAGGACTCTGCAGGATCACTGATCCACCTCAACACAGAGACAAACTACAGCATTTCATCCATTTCCACACAGCTTCATCAACACTAACTCCACAGTCTGATCTTACCAGTGACAGTGAGCTGGATGCTGCTGCTGGCTGCTCCCTCTCTGGACGACCAACACCAGTAAACCCCACTGTCTAAGGGAGGAGGTAGGTCATGTTACATCTTAGACCAGCTGGTTCCCCCCATCCATCTCCACACTGAGTCCTGGTTCCTGTGGTTGTGTTCCTCCATACAGTCCATCCAGCAGAGCTGTTGTTCTCCTCACAGCTCAGAGACACAGAGTCTCCTTCAAAAAACTGAGATCTGCTGGGACTCACAGTCAGAGCAGCTGGAAGGATTTGAAAAAATAACACATTATTTTCAAAAGAACCCAGACTTTTAAACTGCATTGTATTTTTAGATGAAAAAATATATATTTACCAACCTAGTTCTGTTTCAGAACATTGAAGGAAGGCCAGCCCTAAAGAACACATTACTATTATGAAATTCAATCTTCAACCTCCTGACTAAATGCTCACTGAGACTCTAAAGTCTGTAGGGAAGTGTCAAACTTAAGATATTGTAGAGCTGATTTCTTGATTCAAAACAATCTAAATAAGAAAACAGACATTTTTCTTTACCCAGTGATATATATTAACATTGCTTTGACCTGATTTGAGCCAAACAATTTTGTCATAATTTTATTTTTCTCAATCAATCCCAACAGAAAGAGCACTTTAGAAAATCCAGCTAAAATCGTTCCTACTTACAGAGCAGACATGGTAGAGATGTTCCCCTCATCGTTCCTCTCAGTCCTCTGACTGATTCTACTGTTGAGGAAGTGATTTCAAGTTAAACGGCCTTCTTCCTGTGTAATCAGGAGGTTTGCCTCTATATGAGGAAACTTTAACCACATTATTTATAGAATACAAATTACCTAAGCAACTGCTTTAAAGTATAGAACATAGTAGAACCCATCTTCTGCTTTATCAGGTGTAGTGGAAACTCTTAAGGTAAGGCTTCCTTGAGCTAAGTGTCATGATGGGTCTCACTGACTTAACCCACATGCAGAACACCACGGAGACTGGTTAAAAGTTTCAACAGTTTATTGGAATAAACACAAAGAGTTATTTGTTTGCACTGATTCTGGTACAGGTCCAGCAATGGCGTCCTGCACGAGCATTGGGGGGTCGATTCATTCAAGAGTCAGGGTACGTGCATAAGAGGGAGGGAGAAGCAGACGACCATGATTGACGTATCATGGAACCAATCGTGTAGAATGGACCATCTTTTGTAATTGGTTGGGGTTATTCATTGATTTCTCACTGTAGTGGGGAGCAATTATTTAAATTTCACTTCCAGACCTTCTATTTCACTGCTTGCTAAGTGGCTGTGTGGACATCTTCAAGCCACGTTAAAAAATGCATCAAAAAATATCTCCTACTGAACCTTTAAGTTCCTTTAAAATTTTTAATGATCAGTGTGTATAATAAAATATTTTGTATGTTTTTTTTTTGTGTGTGTAAAATGTCTTAGAAGAGAACAATCATTTAAGGTGCACAGTTTTTTCTGCAATTTTAGTGAAATAAGCTCACGCAGACAGTGAGAGTGTTTCTGCAAATTGGGCAATGATGAGCAAAATGAAAGGTGTTAGTCATTTTATTCAAACATAATGGTTTTTCCACTGTTTTTGTTTTTAATCTGGTTGCAAGTTATGTGTCTTTTGGCCTAACCCACCAATCTAATTTGGCAAACCAATGCAAACTAGTCACATTACCTGAAAAAAATGTTTTATTGCAACTTTCAAAGGTGGATCTTTAACCAACAACCTTAAGATTGGAAGGCAATGTCTTAAAGCCGACGCCACTAGTAATGGTAATTAGAAAGCAATACTATTCAACACTAATGTTCCATTTTCAACCAGCGGTTTGCTCATATTTCGATTATTACATTGTTTATTCTAACCTGAAGAGTTTTAACCGACTAGATTAGTTGTTTTTCCAACCAATCTTTTCTTAGAATATATCCAAACTCTATCCAGCTAACAGCAGCTCTCCTCCAAATTCCCACATCTTTGCTGAATACTGAGGCTGTTTAGATGCCTGTAGAAGTTCCTGGCGAGTGAATCACTTCCTGAAGGGTCACGTGGTTAAGCGGGGGCGCAGGGCTTCACCCATCAACTTTGGCTTCTTCATGAAATGAAGCAAAGCTCGCGGAAACGACACATGCCTACTCGACACATGCCTAAAAGCTTCAGCTCATCTGATCATCTCTAGTTTTTGGTGTGAATTAAGTTAGAACTTTTTTTTTAAAACCGAATGTTAAACCAAACTAAGTATTTCAGCAAATGGCCTGTCTTCTGCTCTTCGCCTCCGCTTTCTTTCCTGTTTCTACTGGTGAGTTTTACCAGAGAGTGATTGACTCTCAACTAAACATTTTCTCGTTTTCAGTAAGATCAGTTTGTCAGTGTGTCCATCCTTCCTCATTACAAGAACTGGTTAAACAGCTGCCAAGTTTCAGAAAATGACAAGAGGGAGACTTTAGTGTCGCTAAACCAATCCAGGTCACTAAATGTGTAAATTTCTATTATATATTAACAGTAATAGCAATAATTTTGCCCTTTCAACATTTGGCAGGTTCTGATGTTCTGAACAGCATCACAGCTAAGCGGCAAAGGCAGCGTGATTTGAGGGAATGTTCGTAGGTCTGCTTAGGGACCATAGGGACATGTCCCTATCAAAAATTTGGACCGACCTATTTGTCCCTACCAATAATTTGATTTAAATAACATGTTTATATAACATGTTTA
>NW_015152091.1:50138-51238 GCF_000732505.1 Cyprinodon variegatus | reverse complement strand
TTTTGGAGAGTCAAAATGCTTTTTGAGATATCTCAAATAATGTCATCTGATTTGTCATTTAAAGTGTCACACATCCAGAATAATAATCAAGATATTTCCGTTAATTTCAACTAGTCAAAACTATATATTTTTTTATATCCCAATTATGAAATATCCCCCTAGTGCTGTCACTCAGCTGTCCTAACAGTTGCTTTCAGAATTTTGCATGGCTGTAATGGTGCTGGCTCTTCATGACAAATTTAATTGAAAGCTTTTTCATATATATTTAAACACTTTTTTTGTCCAAATTTAGAATTTTTTTTTTCAATAGCTTGTTCTCTGCTCCTCTTATCCCTTCACCAGTGTTGCCAACTCCCCAGCAAGAAAGGCTGCTATTGGCTGTCCTAAAAGGAGCTATAAGGCGCTAGATAATGCCTGCTGTCCAATCAGTGGTAAATAGCTTAGTTAGACGAACCTGTTAGAATAGTTTTAACTCATTCATTGCCAGCATGTAGCCTAGCTTACTCTAAATTAACCAATAGTAGCAATACTGGTTTTCTGACAAACAGTCCATTTTATAAAAATAAATACTGTAAATGAATATTTGAAAGGTGAGTAAAATTATTATATTTTATATAGGCTCATTTCATTTTCAGGCTAATTATAATTTATTTTAATTTGTTAGCAGTGTTTTTCAGATTTTGAAAATTATTTCAGCTGTTTCAATCTAATTAATTGAATTTGAATTATTTTCATTTGCATATGAGGTTTAATCCAAATCCTAATAGATTCATTGCCAAAAGTTTTCCAAAGTAAAATCAAAGTGTCCTACCATGACTATGAAGCTGATCCCAGTGGGAAATGAGTCCCTAACTCTATAGCGGCAGTGATAGCCATGCTAATTATATAGGGGCAGTAGTAGGCATGCTAACTATGTAGGGGCAGTGCTAGCCATGCTAACTATGTAGGGGCAGTGCTAGACATGCTAAATATGCAGGAGCAGTGATAGCCATGCTAATTATATAGGGGCAGTAGTAGGCATGCTAACTATGTAGGGGCAGTGCTAGCCATGCTAACTATGTAGGGGCAGTGCTAGACATGCTAAATATGCAGGAGCAGTG
>NW_015152091.1:44673-48157 GCF_000732505.1 Cyprinodon variegatus | reverse complement strand
CAGTAGTAATGGATAAGAAACGAAAGGGAGGCGCAGAGAAACTGCACGAAAAAAGAAACAAGTTCTTCAAACGGACGCTGTGAAATGTGTCAAACTGACTGACATGTTCCCAACAGCAGGCCCTTCATCTGCTCCGGTGTCTGATGTAAAATATGATGGTGGTGGTGGTTGTAGTGAAGGCGACGGCGAACCGAGCAGTGAACATGTCAATGAGGCTGCTGCAGTAGTAGAACCTGCGGTAAGCCGGACAGTTTTCAGAGCCCCAAACTATGTAATGCAGACATCCCAAGTCTAGATAGTTGTTCATTGATGCCCACGAGTTGGATAAATTATCCCGGATTTTAGACTTTGCAAGGTGGGGTTTTTTAATGTCAGTGAGAGCAGGCAATACAATATTTCGTGCATCATGTGCGGATTAGAACTACTGCGATTGCCCAGGAACAACAAGAGAGAGATTGTGGTGTGTGGAGGAGGTTGCTGGTGAAACCTGTGCAGCGTTTCTGTCCAAAGCAATACTCTGTTCAACCAGCATTCCAGTCGCCTGGTTTATCAGAGAGTTGATTGGATCAATCCGATTAGTTTCTCTGGGTTACTCTCTGGCAGTCACCTAGTTACCACTCAAAGCTGTGCATCCTGTGAAAAGGCAGAGGGTGAATCCTCGAGTAAAAAACGAAAATATAGGACTAATTTTACAGCAGAATATACTAAAGTATCCACGTCTAGTGAAGGGGAGGAACAGTGGTGGATCTACACCAAATGTACCAGGGGGCCAGGAGGGGGCCAGCGTGTTTTCATAGGGGCCCAGAAAAGCATGAAATAAAAAACAGGGCAAGAGATTCAAATATATTAAGAGAGCTGCATGAAGTTATATTTCTTTTCAATTATGTTAAAAAAAACTCTATTTCTTATGAAGTTAATAAACATTTAAAATTTAGGAATTTTACATATTTTTTGTCTTAATTTAAGTTAAAAGAAGTTTTCTATAAATTTGAATTAGAACTCAAGAAAAACAGTTAATTCATCTGTAAAAAATAGAGCATTTTATTTCATTTGTTGTGGGAAAAAAACATTTAACACATGAAAACTGGGATCCTATGTCAATCTCACTGAAGCTATCATGTTATTGTTTTTGAATAATTACCGGTAGTAAAACAGAATTTGTAAAGAAAAAGAATTAAGCAGATCCAAATGACCTATCAGTAACCATGTCTGTTCCAGCCCAGATCATCATTAGAATTTCTTTTAAGTATTATGTCTACAGTACAGGGGCCATAACAGGGGCCAGGACATGTTCTACAGGGGGCACTGGCCCCCATTGGCCCCTGTCTAGAGCCGGCCATGGTGAGGAATGATGACACCATGGCGAGGTGCACTGTATGCTGAAGTCTCATGAAAAACAGAAAGCAGAACCGATGTTCAAGGCTACAAGACTGAAAGTATTGAAAATAAAAGACCAATACTGTTCTGTTTAGTGTTTAAGAAATTACTGTTAGTTAATAAACAGTTGTTAAAAAGTTGCTGGCCTTAAGTGTGTGTGTATGGGGCACAGTGTGGGTCCGTTGTCCCCAGGGGGCGGGCGGTTGGGGGATAGGCATCTCCCTGAAATGAGTTTTTGGAACTTGGGATGTCTGGTAATGATGATAGGATAAACCAACGGACCCCTTGATGAAGATGATAAAATAACCCCGATAAAAATATGTTGCTTAATGTTCCATGGTAAAGTTAGTTTAGTAAACACAGGTGCTGCTACCCATAAACTTCATGCTAGCACTAGTGGCTGATGATGATTTTTTTTGTAGCCTATACTGAGTGCATCCTCTCTGACAGGATTTCTAATGGTTCATCATTTTGTCATTGGCATCTTTTTTTACACAATGAGTGCACAGTAGTCCAATGTTACCCTACAGTATCTGGAAGACTGAATAGATCTGATGAGCAACTTACAATAACTTCTTATGATGATATAACGGCAATATGTGTGATTGAGTGTGACCTCTCTCTCTCTCTCTCTCTTTCTCTTTTTCTCTCCCAGATCTAAGAATTGTTGCTGTGCTGTGGTGGTGTTTGCATTTTACAGTGTTAATAAATTAATAGTTTGGAAGTATTTTAAGTGTCCACTCTCACTAATTTCCATTTACCTGGCGTAAAGGTATTGCACAATTGGTATACACATTCAGTACACAACAAAAAATGTGGTGGGCCAGTCTAGTCCAATATGCCTGGGCCGATTTTTTGTCCCAGTCCACCGCTGCTCAAAGCCAAACCTCCTCATAGCAGAGTATTGTGGAGCTTCATAGCAACACAAAGCATTGCTGATATCAGAGGGTTTTTCCAGTCACATAAAGATCTGCAGCCACTCATGAATACAGTTAGAAAGCAGCCATTGGCAGAATGTTAGGAAATTAATCATCTCTGCCGTCTTTGAACCAAAGCAGAATCAGTTATTTGATTAAAAAATTATGACCTGAAAAAAAATCTGTCAGCACTTTAACTGCTGTCACTAGACATAGAACAATATAACTTGTGCTGCTTTTAATGCTAAAAAATCAAAACATGTCAATTTTGGATAAGTTCAATATAAGACATTTGCGTTTAGAATGCTGAGAAATTAAAAACCAACACATTTTCTTTTAGCGTAGTTGTTTTCAAAGAATAAAACCAAAGAAGGAACCACATGTGGATTTAAGTTGTTTTAATTTCTTTTACATTTTCTTTAATTAAAATTAATGTGGAAGTTTTAGTCTGAGGCTTTAACCTAAAACAGAGAAAAATAAAGAAACTCATCTTAAGAGCTACAAATAAATTCTCTGTCTCCTCCTGTTTCTCCAGGTCAGATAAACATTAAAGCTGCGATTGGAGAGAACAAGATTCTACCATGTAGAGCTGAGAATGGATCCATCGAACATGTAGCATGGAACAGGACGGATATAGAGAAAGAATATGTTCTACGGTACAGAAATGATGCAGTGGATAGAGAAAACCCGCATCCATCTTTTAAGGAGAGAGTGATTTTCCAGGACATAGAGATGAAGAATGGAGACGTGTCTTTGGTTCTCATTAATGTGAGGATGAATGATGCTGGAACATATGAGGCTGGGATTGCTTATGATGGAACAAACAGTACGGGGCAACTCACCTGCACCATCCACCTACATGTAACTCCTCCAGGTGAGTTTGTGTCTCTGGATCAGTTTCTCCTGCAGCTTCCTTGTTCAGGATGGATGTTTGTTTTCTAGAGATGCTTTAGATGACTTTGTAGAAGCAGCTGGTCTGAGATCTGAAGAAACTTCATCACCTCCCTGGTAGAAATATTAGACTTAATAAAATAAGATGTAGATTTATTAATGACTGATTTTTACTTTTTACGAAAAGGATTCATGCTAAATATTAAGTCTTAGACTGAAAGAAAGGTTACCCATCCCAGACATGGGCAATGTGGAGTCAACAAGTCATCTCCATGTCATGTATTTGTTCTACCCAGCCA
>NW_015152091.1:42315-43486 GCF_000732505.1 Cyprinodon variegatus | reverse complement strand
GTTTCCCTCTGAAAGTTTAACATTTATTTAGACATTGACCAGCTGACAGTAGAGCTAAAACCTGCTCAGTTAGAGGAAGAGAATGAAGAGTTAGCATCATAGATCAGCTGGTTAGAAAGCAGCCATTGGCAGAATATTAAGAAATTAATAATCTCTGCCGTCTTTGATACCAAAGCAGAATCAGTTATTTGAATAAAAAATTATGACCTGAAAAAAATCTGTCAGCACTTTAACTGCTGTCACTAGACATTAAAAAAACAACATAACTTGTGCTGGTTTATATATATGGTTTATATATTCAATATAAGACATTTGCGTTTAAAATGTGAAAGCTGAGAAATTAAAAACCAACACATTTTCTTTTAGCGTTGTTGTTTTCAAAGAATAAAACCAAAGAAGATACCACATGTGGATTTGAGTTGTTTTGATTTCGGTCACATTTTCTTTGGTTAAAATTAATCTGGAAGTTTTAGTTTGAGGCTTTAACCTAAAACAGAGAAAAACAAAGAAACTCATCTTAAGAGCTATAAATAAATTCTCTGTCTCCTCCTGTTTCTCCAGGTCAGATAAACATTAAAGCTGCGATTGGAGAGAACCTGATTCTACCATGTAGAGCTGAGAACAGACCCATCAGACATGTAGAGTGGAAGAGGACGGATATAAAGGAAGGAAATGTTCTACGGTACGGAAATGATGTAGTTGATAGAGGAAACCAGCATCCATCTTTTAAGGAGAGAGTGATTTTCCAGGACAGAGAGATGAAGGATGGAGACGTGTCTTTGGTTCTCATTAATGTGAGGATGAATGATTCTGGAACATATGAGGCTGAGGTTTATGATGGAACAAACAGAGAGAAGAATCTCACCTGCTCCATCCACCTGGATGTAGCTCCTCCTCTTATTTCTCCTCCTCCTCCTCCAGGTGAGTTTGTGTCTCTGGATCAGTTTCTCCTGCAGCTTCCTTGTTCTGGATGTTAGAAACATCTCAGGATAGATGTTTGTTTTCTAGAGATGCTTTAGATGACTTTGTAGAAGCAGCTGGTCTGAGATCTGAAGAAACTTCATCACCTCTCTGATAGAAATATTAGACTTAGTAAAATAAGATGTAGATTTATTAATGATTTTTACTTTTTACGAAAAGGATTCATGCTAAATATTAAGTCTTAGACTGA
>NW_015152091.1:38747-40254 GCF_000732505.1 Cyprinodon variegatus | reverse complement strand
AAGCTCCAGATGTTTTCTGGAAAGATCTGGATCTCCTGGAAGAAGAGATTTAGATGGAAAAGGAAACATTAAGGCCCAAAATGACTTTAGATTAATTTATTAGATCTAATTTATTTAACATCAATCAGATCAGTAAGAAAAACTTCATTTATAGAGAATCTTTCCAGATAACAAAGTTGTTCAATAATCAAAATAAACACAACAAATCAGTATTATTTTTGTTTATTGTTTTCAATATAATCACTTCCTGCTCTACCTTAACTTGACAATAAATTAATAAAAAGACATTTGGATTGAGAAGGACAGTTTATTTAAAATAGTCATAATCATCATAAGATTATGACTATAATAAGATTAGTTTTGAAAAACAGCTATGTGTTTCCCTCTGAAAGTTTAACATTTATTTAGACATTGACCAGCTGACAGTAGAGCTAAAACCTGCTCAGTTAGAGGAAGAGAATGAAGAGTTAACATCATAGATCAGCTGGTTGAAAGTGATAGAAACAGAAAACTGTTGTAGATCTAAGTCAGAGGTCATGATGTTCTTCTTCTGTCTCCACAGCATCACTTCCATCCTGGGCCATAGCTCTGCTGGTTCTCCTGGCTCTAATTCTCTTTCGTTTTTTTTCTAAGGTCTTCGTCATCTGCTTTCAAATTTAGGTGAGTCTCTAAAACTGTTTAACCCACAATCCTGATTTCCACTGTTTGATCTCTTGTCAATGTCACAGAGACACTTTATAAATGTTTCCCTCCCTGCAGCACGTTTCACTATCCTGATGATGAATCAAGTTTATCTTCGGGTCAAAGATTAAATTTAAATTTTGTACTTTTCATCTAGAGGGCGTTTGGTAAAACAACCTTAGTTGTCCAAGTGTGCCTCATTTTGTTGTCATTTGGGTTTCATAAAGCAGGCTCACATTGAGTCTAACTTGGTTGCTACGATGAACGTAGCTTGGCTGGTTTAAAGGCCTTTGTGTGTATGACGTCATCCGTGTGCGCTGGCTACCGTTCATTCATCCTGTCCGCTGAACTGCTGCTAGTTTTCCTCTCATGCCTGGAAGATGTCTAGTGCTACAACCACAGATGATCTCGCTCTCCAAATGGAATTGAACTATTCAGATTAGCTAGAATGAATAGAAGGAGTGGAGTGTAGCCGCCTGTGGCCCGGGCTGCCTGTTATGACTCCAGTCCGGTGCACGGATGACGTCATACACGCGCCGCTTTGTTTTTAAAACGTATAAATATAAAAAATCTAACCGAGGATGTCTGGGGGACAGTGATTGGCCTCCATGTTGTGAATGCTGGCGTACCATAAAGAATAAATGATGAACAGTTTAGTTTGTGCCTTCAAGTCGTTGCCCATAGGAAGACGTTACTTGGATATAACCTAACGGAATATCTTCAGAACGGCTCCATTGAGCTTGACGCAGATATTTTTGATTTATGCTCAACCTTGAAGCGTGGTCTGCAAAACGTTATTATTCCACGCCACAACGTGGGAGGTACA
>NW_015152091.1:31765-37734 GCF_000732505.1 Cyprinodon variegatus | reverse complement strand
CGGCAGAAGCTTGGTTTGGTGTAGAAGGCTTCCAGCCGTACATGTTTGAGCCCTTGCCTCGCAACGCTGCCAGTTCTGTTAGCTCTACGCCTGCAACGCTGCCAGTTCTGGCAATGGGAACGGAAATTATTCTTAGTTTTTATTTCAACCGTTGCGTATATTTGCTGCAATACATGAATCAAGATTCATTTGATTGACAGAATTTAGGTGAACAAGCTGACGTATAACTAACTGGCCTGCAGAAGATAACTAGAAAAAAACACAGATTTTAAAACAGGATTTTTTTTTTTATAGAAATTTTCTAGCTTTTGGGACAATATCGCCTGATAAAGAGTACATTTAAATAAATGTTTAAGCCAGAATGATTTTACATTTAAATATGACTTCCGTACGACTTTAAAGTTCCCCGATATAGTGGTGGATTTCTGGCGAGTGGCAACTGGGGGTGGGGATTTTTACATTTTTTGGGAGGGGAAAATAAACTTGTCCGAGTGAGTTTCATAGCAACACCAGCCATAATGCTGACTGCTGTGATGATTGATATAATAGCTTGCCTTTTGGTGCTTTTCAGAACACATTACTAACCAAACACAAGTTTAATAGGAGGATGGGGGGGTAGATAGCAGAAACAAAGCATCACATATGACAGTAAAGGAGCAGGTTCGCTTTGCGCATAGCCAAAGACATTGTTCCCCATTTGTACTTATTCCTTTCCTCAATAAGAGGGGGGGAGAAAATATCGGAAAAAATTCTTAAGTTGAATTAAAAATTTAAAAAGCCTTAATTTTTTTTTTTTCACATTTAGATTTTGATCCCTATATGACAGAAGTGAGCGGGGAAATGTGACTTACAGCTTGCAGCTGCGCTGGAGAGTTGTCTCCTTCCATGTTGCATTCATGGACTGTGGGAACTCCAACTACTTTCTGAACACATTCTCTGCAGCATATATTTGCCGTTTTGGCAAAAACCCGTGAAAAAATATTACATTAAAAACATTTAAACCAGAACTGTCACTAATCATAACTCCAGAATACATTAATATATTTAAAAATAAACAGCCATGTACTAAAACTGGGAACAGGGTTATTCCACAGACCTTTGGGCCTGCACAAATAGCACCTGCATTGCAGGACAAATAAAATATCCGGTGCATAAAAGACATCAGTAGTAAGTTAGAAATGATATGTCAAATCAATTCTTCAAATGTTAAGACACCATTTAGGGTCATATAGAACTTTATTTCATTCTGCTATTACAGTAATAAGTATAATTTTTAAAAGGTCATTTACATTCTGAAGAGGTAACTGACTATACCTTCTTTGGGGAAAACAATAATATACTAATTTGAACATTAAAGGAACGGATTAGCAGAGGATTTTTTATCTGTATTTTGAAAACCCAAGTGAATTTTCTTTTAAATCTGGCCGAGATCAAAAGCCTCAGTTATGATGGCTTTAAACTGATCAAAGGATGTCATTTTTCTTAGGAGGAAGCACAATCATATTAGCACATGCAGACACCAGTGGGTAAAAAGTACTGTGATTCCCAAAACCTTCACTGCAGTCATGGTTAAACTTTACTGTTGAAGCAAAGTCGCTCTTCTCCGATGGAAGCAGTGGGATGTGTCCTTGACCTGTGATACATTGCATGAACCTGGTAGGTGAAATGGAGCTGTTCTCACCCTCATGTGTTCTGGATTTAGTCTCAGGAATACACAAAACACAATGCATTACTCCCAATGTGTGAGTTGTAAGTAAAGTTTAACAAGATATATAAAGTAGATAGTATATCGCCAGGAGCGTATTTTGAATTCAATTCAATTCAGTTTATTTCTATAGCACCAATTAACGACACACGTCATCTCAAGGCACTTTACAGTTCACCAGATCATACAGTCAAATTGATTCAAAGTTTTCTATCTAAGGAAACCAGTTGATTGCATTGACTCAAATACAATCCCTCACACTAAGCATGCTTGTAGAGACAGTGGAGAGGAAAAACTCCCTTTTAACAGGAAGAAACCTCCAGCAGAACCAGGCTCAGTGTGAGCGGCCATCTGCTGAGGCCCACTGGGGTTTAAGGAGGCAGAAGCAGAGACACAAAAAGCAGCTGTAAAAGGCGGCCCCGTCCAGGAAACACACAGCCAGGCAAACGAGCTCCAAGGCAGCTCCCATGCCAGAGGACGAAGAGAGCACATCCACTCAGTCACGGTCAGAGAAACAGGACTACACTGGAAAACAGGCTGATCTCCAACATTTATAAACAAAGCTGTTGATGGCAGCAGAACAGCTGATGTTTGTCTCCAGGATGGAAACACAGCCAAACAGGAACAGACCAGATGAAGCTACTATTGCACATCTAATTAAGGCTTACAGTTCCTAAGTTATTTGATTAATATTCAATGTTGGATTATTTGCCAATAAAATAAAGTGAAAGTGAAGTGAAGTGAATTTGCTTTTCCATTTGCGTATGAAAAATAGGCGAGGATTACCCAAAATGAGGTGGGTGTTAAGAGGTTAACGGGGAATGACAATATGTAAACACACTACCTTGCAAACCTGTTCTTACTAATATGTCTTCAAAACAATGTAAAATGTTAGCTTTCTGTATTAAATATGAATTCTTTAAACTTCAATGGCTGAGGAGAGGGACGTCTGGGCCTCCCTACTGAAGCTGGTACCCACGCGACCTGACCCCGGATAAGTGGAGGAAGATGGATGGATGGATGGATGGATGGATGGATGGATGGATGGATGGATGGATGGATGGATGGATGGATGGATGGATGGATGTGTAAACTTTGAATAATATTTTCCATTTCCTACCGATGGTGTCTTTGGAGAAGCTTTCAGCTGAAGTTCTTTCTCAGAGTAGAGATCAATGTTTGAGCACAAGTGCATAGGAATACATTATAGATTTCCCTGCTGAAATTAAGGAGCAAGAGGTATGGGTGTACTTTATTCTTTGTAAAGTGCACTCCACATGTGTGGGGATTGCAAAAAATATTGAAGTCAGTCATATTTTTGCTTTAAGTTGATATTCGGATTGAACTGAAGAGCTAATCTGCAAGACAGGATGGGTCAGTGGGTTTTACTGCTCATCTGTCTCTGTTCTATTTTTTTGTTAGTGTTGCTTTTAAACCTGGTCAAAAATAAACCTGAGTCCATGCGTGTATGTGATGGCTAAAAACCTTGAATCTCCAACTTTGTTCTCTTCTACTTTATCCAGGAAGGAGTTGTTTGGAAAGGATTCTCAGCTGAGAATTCCCCCTCTGCAGACACGTCCTCCATCATTGCTTGGGGAAGCCAGACATCAAACATTGTCTCCTCTGCTGTCAAACATTTTGGGCAGTTCCTAAAGGTACCATCTTCCTGTTAACGGCCATCAAACAGAATATTCATAAAGGGATTTGAACATCATCATTTCTGGGATCCAGTCGATTCTTTCCTGGTCTCCCTGTTCGGTCTTGGTCTAAGCAGGTCTCTGATCCATCCCCCCTGTTCCTCCTGTCTCAATGAGCACCAGAGACACCTCTGAACCCTAAAGACGCTGCTCTATTGTCCCTGACTTGGAGCATCTTCTCCACCTGCTCCAGCTCCTGCCAGGATTGGTCTGTAAAACACCAGATGAGGTTCCCCTTTTTGTTTCAGTGTATCCCCTATTTCCCTGCCTGTGACTCACCCAGAGCCATAGCTCATTTGAACCGTCCATTCCACCTGCTCTTAGCAGTCACGATTTTATAGGATTCTTTATAAATAAGATTGATCTTATTAAAAATAAGATCATTAACACTCCTCTAACTATGATTGGTTTATCTCTTGAAGGTGAGGCAGCATCTGAGGTAGTCGCAGAATCTGAACCGGGTTTAGACTGCTTTGAAGCCCGTTGATTTTTCAGAGTTAGCAAAACTATTGTCTTCATCTAAGCCTTCAACTTGTATGTTAGATCCAGTTCCAACCAGGTTATTTAAGGAGGTATTCCCTTTGATCTCCTCCTCCATTTTAGATGTGATTAATCTATCTATTACAGGGATATGTACCAAAGGCTTTTAAGGTTGCTGTAATTAAACCTCTGCTTAAGAAACAAAGTAATGGATTGTGGTGTCCAACACCCAGCCAATCCCTTTACGTTTTCTTAGTCATGTGACGTGAAGCTTGTTGCGCTCATACGGAAGGAAAACCAGCATGAGGGAGCCAGTTATGCAAGCTAACGCTAACTCAACTACAGAAAAATGAAAATAATAAACTCACCGTTGAGTTAGTGTTAGCCACAATCCATTGCTAATGTCTATGACCTGAAGTAACCCTTCCCTTTTTACACTGAATTTAGACGCCGAATTTAAGACAGTGAAATAGAGCCAGTTGAATCTCAGGAGGCTGAAAATATTAAGTTTGAATTTTGAAAGGTTGAATTTTTTTATATGCAGATTTTTTTAACACTTAAAAATTAAACTGAAAAATAAGTATTGAAAATGTAATTGCTTTGAAATAGTAATTTTTAGCTTGAAGAGAAAATAACAAATGAAATTTCAACTGTGTAGAAATAATGACAATGAATTTTTTTTTAGGTCAAAAATGTGTTCTGAATATATTTTAAAACTAAAACAGTAAGTACAAACATACAACATTTAAATTCAAATCCTAGCGACACAGATTTACTTCCATACTTTTCTTTTGTTATGCAAATGCTGTCGATGTTTCTGTGATTTTTGGAGGTGAACCTTGGAAAGAAAAGCTGAAAATATAAGCAAACTGGCAATCCTCTTGTTCAAATGTGTGTAAAAAGGGAAAAACTATGGTCATTTTATGAGAAATATATTGATTAATATATTTACATCTTACTATGTCTTGAAATTAACATGTCAGGGGCGATCATAGAGAATAGAGGGTTTAAGAGTTTAGAAGCATTTTTAACTGAAAGAAATGTACAATTGTTACACTAGAATGATATTGGGTACGGCATTTAGAGTGGCATTTAGAGTGACTGATTCTGGAGCTTATATTTGATTATGATAAACCACACATGATTAGACAAATCCTAACTTTGCACATAGATGACAGAATTAGATTACTCCTGAGTTAAGCTGGTCAAACAGTTGCAAAGTGATTAAATAAAACACTGATTTGAGCATACTTAAAGGTGAATTAAATAGATCTTTAATGTTTAAATATTTCAAAAAAGACAGTTACATTTGTGCTAAGGATTTCTTAAGGTAATTAACTTTTTCGCAAAACTTGATAGAAGAAAATACAACTCAACAATTATTAGGAGTAAGAGACAAATAAAATAAAATCCTCTTAACACCTTGAAGCAAAAGTTGAAATGTGGTTTTGCTTTTGGAGAATTCTGATTTATAAATTCTTTTAATGAAAATAATAACCAAGGCAAAACACAGGGAATTTAATTAAACCTCAAATAGTATTGTGGATGTTTTAAAAATAAAATGTCATTAAAAATCCATTTTTATTTGCAGAGAAATTGAATCATCTGAAGAATATGGTATGTAGACATAGGAGTTGGATGAGTTTGGCTGAAAGGCCGTCCAGACTTGTGACCAGCTGATTACTAAACGCCGAGGTGATGAACTGAAGCCATTCAGCCGAGACCGAATGAGGCGGAGACTGGAGGAATCACGGTCATCTAGCCGTAGCGGCTCGAGCAAAGAACACTGGTAGAACTAGAAAGTGCTGCAGCTGACATGAAAGGCTTGGAGGGAAGTGCTGGCCTAGTGGTTAGGGCATAGAGCTTGGAATCTTAAGGTTGCGAGTTTGAAACCCACTTCCACAGACTGCCACTCTGGGTCTCCGAGCAACACCCTTAAAGGAATAGTACACCCAAAACATGATTAGCCTTCATTTTCTACTCACCCCCATGCTGAACAACACCCTGGAGTACTTTTTTGATATCTCAAATGCATCTGGAGATCTGGGAGGCTTCTTGCTGTCTGCTGACATTCAAATAATGGAGGT
>NW_015152091.1:28743-31167 GCF_000732505.1 Cyprinodon variegatus | reverse complement strand
ACCTCCATTATTTGAATGTCAGCAGACAGCAAGAAGCCTCCCAGATCTCCAGATGCATTTGAGATATCAAAAAAGTACTCCAGGGTGTTGTTCAGCATGGGGGTGAGTAGAAAATGAAGGCTAATCATGTTTTGGGTGTACTATTCCTTTAACCCTGATTGCGCTCTGCTGAGATCAATAAAAAGTTGAATTAATTATTAAGCTCAGCCAAAATAGGAGATGGTTTCTGTCGCTGGTTGCTGGACGTGAAGAAAAACACTGCAAAAGAGCCAAACACATCAGATACTCAAATTAACACAGGTTTATGGTCAGCGTAAGTGAATAATGGTTTATGTATGTACAACAGGAGACGGCAGGAAAACATTTAATTACATTTACATGGTATCTAATATAATATCTATCTTGTCTTACAAAACAACCAATAGGTTTAACTGTACTTCTAATTCAAACACATCTATTGCAAACCTGAATACAGTCAAAATTTGTAATCAATCACTTAAAGTAGTTGTGATTATTTCCATATAAACTTGCATTCCAAACCTTTGAATGTCATGATTTTCTTTATAGCAAAACTATTTTGTAATATTATAATGCATTACGTTCTGATTCAGATACCTGCTGAAGCAAACACCAAAATATGGTCGAGCATTGAGTACAGAGAGATGTAAAGTTTGCTGAGCACATTATGAGACTTAGAACCACCATTAATTCATATCACATTTAGCAAAGACAGTTTGGGATTTAGAGAGAACATGCTTATCAGTTCATGCAATTAGAATAAAATAACACAGAAATTTAGATAAAATACATAAAAAGGGAGATTTTTTCTTTTCTTTTCTGTTCATCTTAAAAACCTTAAAACAGAACTTGCACTGAAATTCTGTGCACACTTGCTGATGTTTACTTTACAAAGACCTGTGACCCGAGGCATAAGACTGCAAACCGTTGACTCTGCCTGTAACAATGCTTAAGGCGTGACCCAGTTCTCCTGTGTTCATGCCTTTTAAAAGCCAGGGACAGAGCCCTGGAAGTGAAAGAACTGTATTTTTTATTTTTCTTTCAACAGGAAAGAAGACAACACAAGTATCGATTATTCTTGTATTCTGCAAACATAATCCTGATGATTGTAACATGCCATTATTCTGCATTATAATCTGTATTATTGTCACCTTTTTCTTTTTTATTTTACTTAGCCTTATACACTGATGACTAACTTCAAGTAATGTGAAATGTTTTGAGTAATTGTCCTTCACATATTATGTGTGTGATGTCAAGATTGGGTTGAAGGATTCAACCAGTATGGGTTTACAGATCATCGTTAGTAGCATGGTCAGGATGCGATTTGTGCTACTGCCGATGGCGGAGGAAAGGATGGTTTTCTAGGGGAGCATGGGTCGATGCAGTAGTGTTCTCTTGAATGAGTAAGACATGAAACAGAAAGATGCTCAGAGAACAAAGAAGGGGTTTTCGAATCCATACTAATCGAACCTTGGCCATGTGGAAAATTATCCTTCTTGAGGGTTCAATAATATTGACCTTGTTTTTCATATTTACTCTGGTTTTAATATTAATCATGATACTCAGTAATGGTTAGTTAATGGTTTCAGTTTAAGATTTAGATCTCCCAACTTTCATCCATATTAGGCTGTGTCGGTAACTTTAAAATGTCATTTTTACATGCAGATACTGTAGTTGCGTAGTATTAACATCACCATGTAACATCACATTAGTATTTAATTTGCAATGAACTACAGGGGGGAATATAGAAGCAATTGTACTGCCTTATGTACTCTTATTCGAGGCCTTTTGCTGACTTGGCAACACAGAGAACGCAGCATGTAGACAGGATGTCTACATGCTGGAAGTAGACATAGTGGCTGACTCGCTCGCAATCAGGTCATAAGCTAACACCAACACGATGTGGAGACTATAAAAGCAGCCTGAAATGGAATGAGAGTTGGGAAAAGCTTGTCTGATGAGATGTTAAGCGCTGTGTTACATTGTACTGAAG
Source organism: Cyprinodon variegatus (assembly GCF_000732505.1). Taxonomy (NCBI): domain Eukaryota; kingdom Metazoa; phylum Chordata; class Actinopteri; order Cyprinodontiformes; family Cyprinodontidae; genus Cyprinodon; species Cyprinodon variegatus. The sequence goes on along the minus strand of NW_015152091.1, from coordinate 29,156 downwards.
ACAGCATGTGAATTTGATCTGTCAAAATAAAGGCTTTTCCCCCGTCCTGTGGGCAAATCAGATAATTGACTGAAGGCGTCTTGATTTTCGAGTTTCTACCATTTGAGCCTCCAACAATATCAAAGAGGTTTCTTGAATTTCCTTCTTTCATCTGAGGAATATTGCAAAAATTTGAAATCTCCTGTCCAGGGGTGATGCTGAGAAACTAGTCCATGCATTTATTACTTCAAGGCTGGACTATTGTAATTCTTTACTATCAGAAAGTCCACAAACTGTAGTTAAAAGCCTTCAGCTGATCCAAAATGCTGCAGCCAGAGTTCTGATGAAAATGAAAAAGAGAGATCATATTTCTCCTATCCTGGCTTCTCTTCATTGGATTTCTTTTAAATCCAGAATAGAATTTCAAATCCTCC
>NW_015152091.1:21889-24973 GCF_000732505.1 Cyprinodon variegatus | reverse complement strand
TGGATGGATGGATGGATGGATGGATGGATGGATGGATGGATGAATGCATGGATGGATGGATGGATGGATGGATGAATGCATGGATGGATGGATGGATGCCTCTCCATAACATTCCAGGTGGATCCAGGGTATTATTTACAGACATGAAAGATAAAGATTCAGGAGAGCATAATTTCTTCTTGTCATCACCATCATCATCATCATCATTATCACCATCATCATCAGGACATCTCCCTCCTCTAAGGACCTAGAGAAAAGATTACAAACAGTAGAAATAAAGCTGATCAGAATGAAATCAAAGCCTGAGGCTACAGATCCAGCAAGTGATAAAGCTTTCAGCTTTGATAAACAATAAACAAAGTCAACATAAACCTTGTTAGCTGCTTGTCATGAAGACAAGTTCTATAGTTCTGCTAAACTTCACTTTTATAACACAAAAGACAGCTTAGGTATTACACTGTTTTAACGTGTATTTTAATGTAAATATAATGTGTAGAAGTATAAAACCCCAATTGTTCTCATTTTCAAAAACATAGACGAGTGTCTCTGTGTTGCCCTGTGATGGATTGATGTTCAGGATTTACACAAAGCTGTTAGGACTCAGAGAGTCTTCATTCAGACCTGCTTATTGAGCGTCAATAACAGTTGCCCTGTAAACGGTGGCGGTTCTAGACCAAATGTACCAGGGGGCCAGCGTGTTTTGGGGCGCTGAAAAGCATGAAATAAAAAACAGGGCAAGGGATTCAAATATATTAAGATAGCTGCATGAAATGAAATTTCTATTCAATTAGGTTTAATTAAAATTCTATGTCTTATTTGGTCAATATGCATTCATAATTTAGGAGTTTTACATATTTGTAACCTAATTTAAGTTAAAATTTACCTTTTTATTTTATTTAATTAACAATATAAGGTCAAAAGATCAAAGCCATGATATTAGGTCTACGAGTTCAAAAGAAAAAGAAAGAACTGTAACATAGAACATCCAGCCAACTTTACACCTCTGTCAGAATGTCCAGGCCTATGGAGGAAACATTTAGGGCCTGATTGGAGCCGTTCTGGGGGAAAACTGAGGTCCAGGAAATGAACCAATCTGGAAAGAATTCTGTAACTTTCATTCAGATGCAGAAGTGCCAGTAAAGACAAAAGGGTCATTTTGATGACTTCATTCTGCATGACACACACAGCTGACCCTCCAGTGTTATACAAAATACATTATTTCTTCACTGTAATCTGTGTGATGCATGCTAATCATCACCTGCACACTTTTTGGGTTTTGTAATTGAACGCCTCATTCGTTCACTATGTAACCTGGGTGTAAATCCCAGTGATTTCCTGTTACATCTTTAGATAATGGAGAAAGATCCAGGTGATCAAATCTGTGTAATTTTTTTTACTTCCATCCTCTCATAACTACACAGCCAATTGCTGTTGAGTATCAGGGTCACATGTACCGCAGCCTATCAGCTGGGTATATTAGTTGGAGTGGGGAAGTATGAAAGATTATGGCATGTTGGGAGAAGCCGAGCTGCAGGAGCTAACTACTTAGCCGAGATGAGATGGAAAAAAATCGGATTGTGTGACATACAAACTACGGAATTGGTGAGTGTTTCTCCTGTGTGTCTTAATTGATGTCTTTGTTTGTTGTGTAGCTGCTAAATTACTGACTATACAAACAGATGCCCAGACTAGTTTTGAAGAACCCATATGTGAACAATGAGGTGCCTTAAATATTTATTGTTAGAAATATTTTATTTATACTCTGTGTTTCATGGGTTGTGTTCTAAGGAACTATTATGATGTATAATGTGTGATTCATCTTTTATTAACTCTTGCTTAAGATTGTTCCAGATAAAGGTCATGCAACGGACGGGTTGTAAAAGAGGCCTGAACAGCCTCTATCACATGTTCCTTCTAAACATGTGTTCTTGGAACAATTCAATTGTAAAACAACCACATGCTTTGTTTTAACATATGTGCTGAGGTTTCAAGTAAGATCCTTTTGTTTCCCTTCCCCTTAGTTAAACCTCAGCTGGTGTAATTAAGGACATCCCCTTTTCTTCAATAAATGGCGAGGAGAAAGCTGAAGACTGCAGAGTGGGGTGGAGATTGTAAACTCTGCATTCCCTTCCTACTCTCCTCGAGTAACTAAATTAATTGTCTCTGTGCCTTCTTTCTTTCCCTGTATGTATGATGTTTTAGGTGCTTAGACCTGACATTTATTGAGCACTTTTTTATATTAGGTTTTCTTTACATTTCATTTCATACTCATTTATATAGTTCACATTTACTGGATTTTTCATTGATGTAATTTATATGGAACTTTATATTTATTGAATATACATATTGACTGAAAATTATTGTTTGGCATTACCTGTAGTGCAAAGAGTGCCACTTACTGAACTTGTGTGCACACTAGAATGTTTTTGATTATATATATTGAGAAAATGGTCCTGTTTTATTATTCAGGCCAGGTGTTGATGGCGAGCAGAAGGTCCAGGCCTAGACCCTGAAGAAAGATTGCACTTTGGGTGCATAAAGACTTTGGATCTCCTGCCAGGCTGGTAGGAGGTTTTTTGCAGCCAACGAACAATATTGTTTTCCGCTCTGCTCTGATTTTTGTCAGTCCATGACCTGCACTGCACCAAGCACTTTAAAGAGGAATTTGCTTGGGACCTTTAATCAACCCCAGCTGGAGGTGAATGGACTGAAGGGATGTGCTTTCATTTATTGTGGAATTGATTAATTTAGTTTTTTTTTTCCCCTCATTATTTTATTTAATTTTTTTCTCTTTTGCTCATTTTATATCGCCATTTGGACATTTCACTGACGTTGTAAATATGTATATAATTTTCCTCACTATAAATACAAGGCACTCACAACTGCAAACTTCTAGTCTCTGTCTGCTCTTTCATGAGTCATATCTATGTTCTGGGAACTAACCTATTGACGTTAGTGGTTATGATCCATTTGCATTCATTTGAAATATAGTATACTGTTTTTTTACAGATATGCTACAACTACGTTTGTGTAACTTCTGTTATTTGTAGGTCTATCCTGGTAGGCTGTGTATCATTCCTGTGT
>NW_015152091.1:16851-19172 GCF_000732505.1 Cyprinodon variegatus | reverse complement strand
TGAGGGAGAGAGAGACACTGATGGACAGAGAGACACTGATGGAGAGAGAGAGAGACACTGATGGAGAGAGAGACACTGATGGAGAGAGAGACACTGATGGACAGAGAGACACTGATGGAGAGAGAGAGAGACACTGATGGAGAGAGAGACACTGATGGAAAGAGACACTGATGGAGAGAGAGAGAGACACTGATGGAGAGAGAGAGACTGATGGAGAGAGACAATGATGGACAGAGAGACACTGATGGACAGAGAGACACTGATGGAGAGAGAGACACTGATGGAGAGAGAGAGACACTGATGGAGAGAGAGAGAGACACTGATGGAGAGAGAGAGACTGATGGAGAGAGACACTGATGGACAGAGAGACACTGATGGACAGAGAGACACTGATGGACAGAGACACTTTCCATCAGTGTCTCTGTCCATCAGTGTCGCCCCCCCATCGAAGTAGTTCTAATCCGCACATGATGCACAAATGAATGTATTGCCTCCACGCTCTCACTCGCGTAAAAATAAAAAGCCCCTTGTATAGTCTAAAATCCAGGACGATTTATCCGACTCACAGGCATCAACTATCTATATCATGGAGTTGGGATGTCTGATGTTAGTACAGCAAGCCATCGGACTGGCTTGAGCAATTAAGAGCTGCTCTTCCAGCAGCTCTTATTTGCTTTTTATTTAAGTAGAATCTTTAAGTAGAATCCCTTTAAGTACCTCTTTTTGGTATCCATCGTCGCTAACACATTGTACATAACGGTTATGGTTTTAATTTACGCTCTGGATTACCCATAATTCCAAGTCGTAGTGTAAAAAATAAAATCTTCAAATACATCGTTCTGTTAAGATCTTCATTGCGGTTTTAAACATATTATATTAGTGTATTTTTTACCAACCATCTAATGAACTATACAGTTATTAACAGTAATTAAAAGTCCCACTGTCTGCTTTGCTATTGGTATCAAGTTTAAACGGCTCAACATCCTGTTGAAATCTGCCCAGTGTTGGGGTATAAATATGGCCACTTCAATATCAGGTGGGTTTAAAAGGAATTATTCGCACCATTATGATTACCATTACAAACAGACATCATAATCTACACTTGCATAAGGGACCCACTAGGTGTCAATGATGGGGCCCCAAAGAGGTTGTGGGCCTGTAAGCAACTGCTGTCTCTACTTACCGATATTTACGCCATTGACCTGTCACTAAACGTTGCTGCTCCAGTCAGCTCTATAAACTGAAAGCAGAAAGAAGAAAGTTTGGCCCTCTAGACAAAAACAATAACAATATTAATCCTGACCTTTGACCTGGGAATAAACTGGATTTATCATCTGGATACTGAAACATGTTTCCTTCCCTACTGTAGATGCAGGGAGGGAAACATTTATAAAGTGTCTCTTTTTAAGGCTGTGACATTTATGAGAGATCAGACAGTGAAAAACAGGATTATGGGGTAAACATTTTTAGAGACTCACCTGATTATGAACAGAGACGACGACAATACAAAAGAAAGCCACTGAGAATTAGAACCAGGACACCAATGACCAGTGGAGCTATGGCCCAGGATGGAAATGATTCTGTGGAGACAGAAGAAGAACATCATGACCTCTGACTTAGATCTACAACAGTTTTCTGTTTCTATCCCTTTCAACCAGCTGATCTATGATGTTAACTCTTCATTCTCTTCCTCTAACGTCTCTGAGCAGATTTTAGCTGCAGGCTGGTCACTGTCTAATTAAACGTCAAATGTTTCCATTGTTCAAACTTTATTATTTTAATTATTTCAAATAAATACTTCTTGTCCATTTAACTTTCCCAGAACATAACAGATCATAAAAGTTTCCATGTTCTAAATTAGCTGTCTGGATAAAATGATCTGAAATTCTCAATGAAATTGAACTGTCTATAACAGCAGTGCAGCAGGTCAAAGGTCAGGCTCTCATTTTAGTTAGCTGCTGTTCAATCATCCTTTGCATTATATAATCCCATAGCCAGTGAAGCAGGAAGCTGATTGGTCGTTTCCTTCATTAAATTTTAACTGCAGCAGTGAACAGAAGGCTGCTGCTGCTGCTGATTCTTCTTCTCTGGTTTTTGGCAGCTTCTGTTTGCGGTAAACAGATCGGGCATCGAAACTAGGAATGGAAAATAAAAAGTTTGAACCATTCCAGGAGAATTGAACAGTTGGAACCGGTTCTGATCCGTTATTGATTCTGGATGCCCAACCCTAACAGACAAGATAGCAGCCAAAATGGAGGGATGTTTAAATTAAACTCTTTATTATGTCCTGAAAAAGCTGTTTATATAGTTTAAATTTAAAC
>NW_015152091.1:8166-15787 GCF_000732505.1 Cyprinodon variegatus | reverse complement strand
AGAACAAGGAAGCTGAAGGAGAAACTGGTCCAGAGACACAAACTCACCTGAAGGAGGAGGAGGTGGAGGAGGAGAAGTAGGAGGAGGAGGAGGAGGAGCTACATTCAGGTGGATGGAGCAGATGGGTTTCTCATCATTTTCTGTTTCTTGGTAACCAACCTCAGCCTCATATGTTCCAGAATCATTAATCCTCACATTAATGAGAACCAAAGACACGTCTCCATCCTTCATCTCTCTGTCCTGGAGAACCACTCTGTCCTTAAAAGATGGATGCTGGTTTCCTGTATCCACTGCATCATTTCTGTACCGTAGAACATTTTCTCTCTTTATATCCGTCCTCTTCCACTCTACATATCTGATGGGTCTGTTTTCCGCTCTACATGGTAGAATCTTGTTCTCTCCAATCACAGCTGGAATGTCGATATGATCTGCAGAAACAGGAAGAGACAGAACATTTATTTAAAGAAGAGGAGTTGCTTTATTTTTTTCTGTTTTAGGTTAAAGCCTAAAACTAAAACTTCCAGGTTAATTCTGATTTAAAAAAATGTAAAATAAATGAAAATGAATCAAATCAACATCTGGTTTCTTCTTTATTTATTCCTTTCAAAACAAAAGCACTGAAAGAAAACATGCTGGTTTTTATTTTTTCAGTTGTCAAAACCTAAATGCAAAAGTCTAATATTGAAGTAAGTAAACATTTACATGTTTTAATTTTTTTACTATTAAAAATCGGCACAGACATTGCAGCTGTTAGACAGTTGTTACTGCTGACAGGTTTTTTTTTTAGACCATATAGTTTTGATGCAATGGCTGCATTTAATCTGAATGATTAGGGGCTACAGAACTTTATGTGACTGGAAAAACTTTTATTTTGTGTGCTTTTATTTTGAAGTCTAGATTCCCAGGTGGAAACAGTAAATGCTGAGTGGTTGCTGAGGCAACGGCAGCTGGAAAATGATGGATCCAGAGGCCACTGATTTCCTGACAGGGAATCTGTTCAGTTCAACATTGAGATGGATTAGATATTGGAAACAATCAGCCACAGCATCTTCTAAGACAGACAGTCATCCATAGTGAGACGTTCACCATCCTAGTGCCCACTGACAGCATAATGCTACAAGGTTAATATGTAGAAAGTTTCCTCCATTTTCAGAGCCCTACGGATAATGTTTATTTTTAGCGCTGGCAAAAGCTGAAATCCACCAGTTAGAAATGAAAAGAGGAAAATTAGAATAGAGTAAATTTTTAAGCAAGTCGGGATGTGTCTCTGGTATAAAGGAGGAAATTGTTACTATAAGCTGCAGATCTGTCAGCTACACATCTGTAAGCAGGTGTGCTCCACGCTGACATTTTTTCAAACTTTATTTTGTTGGCTAATTATAGAATAAATCAAGATTGTGCTGGATATAAAAGAGCAACATTATCACCCTGACTGATTATTAACTTATTAACTTTATTCTTCATCCCTAAATAAAAACTCACAGGCAGGAACAGACACCACTCTGATGAAGGTAAACAACAGAACAAGCTGAGGCATCATTCGTCCTCATCCTGTTCCACCAGTTTGAGTTTAAATTACTTTTTATCAAAGATCATCTGAAATAAGTTTCCACAATTTCAAGGTGTTATAGAATAAAAGACACTTTTATATTTACTATTCTTTGATTAAAAAGCTAAAGATCAGTATACTAACCCCCTCTGTGGGACTCTTAAGATAATTGATCATAATCCCCAAAGCAAGCATTGAATTTTAGTCTTTGTGACTAATGCATTTACTATGTCCTCTAAAAGATAGATAAAACTCTAAAATGATACTAGGAAGAAGGAGTAAGAGAATAAATGTCTATAGTATCAATGAAAAACACACTCAGCTCACATGAAAAGTATACTAGCTAGAAAACCAGTCTTTGCTTCTAAAACCCATTTAAAAGTGATTCAATTGCTAGGAAGCTTGTGTTTATAGCTATTTACCATTTTCTTACTTTATCTCATTTAGTTTCTATTGAAGGTTTTACAATTTTTATATTTACTGACCTTGGTGTGTTGTGCAGCAAAGCAGTGATGTCAGAACTGTGGAGGGAAGACAGTGAAGTTATAACTAAGTAAAACATCAGAAACATGAAATAAAGTGAGCATCTGTATGTCCTTAGATTGGTTTAAAGACTTTCACTATCAGATAGATAATATTTAAACCAGTCTAGTGCTGTTCTTTTAACTCCAGCAAAATGTTCAAGTCTTTCTAAAAGAATATTATGGTCAACTGTATCAAATGCAGCACTGAGATCTAACAGGACAAGCACAGATACAATCTGAGGCCATGAAAATGTCATTCGCAACATTCACCAGAGCTGTTTCAGTGCTACGATGAGCTTTAAAGCTAGACTGAAACTCTTCAAAAAGTTTATTATGGTGTAAGGGATCGTAAACTTGCTTGGCAACTACTTTCTCAAGAATTTTAGATAAGAAAGGAAGATAGGTCTATAATTGACCAAGTCATCTGGGTCAAGAGACAGTTTCTAAACTAAAGGTTTAATTACAGTTCAATCTGAAAAACTCACACGAAGAGAAAAGACAATTAGAAGAAATTTATTGATACAATTACTCTTTGGTGCTCAGACCTCCGCATGAAATATAGCGCTTAATTTTCATAGATATGCATGAACAGGCGTAAAGAATAGGGCTGTTTCCCCCCAGGCCTGAAACTGATGGTGGAGTGGAGATAGATGAAGTTGGTCAGTCTGTAGACTGCTGATTAGCGAGACTGTCTGCTGAGCTTTATGGGGAGATCCAGTGGACTGCGTGAGCTGATACTAGAGCTTCACTCAGGGACCTGGAAGATGGAAGTACAGCTTGGATAACACAGGTTCAGAGAACCTGTCCATTATGAGCAAGCATGAAGCGACAGTGGAGAGAAAAAACTCCCCATTGGGAAGAAACCTCTGGTAGAACCAGGGTCAATATGGCTGTCTTTTGCCGGACCAGTTGAGATGAGATGCGGAATGCAGTAAAAGTCTAGGGATAATGACATCCTGAGGAAGCTTTAGCTGCAATGGTGGCGGAGGGGCTGGAGGTGGGTTGAAACGGTGTCAACTGAATGAAGTCAGACGAATCCACCACCTGCGCACTAGAAGCAGACCAATGCAGATCAGAGGCCTTCAAAGACTAACTTTTAATGCTGATTGGCTTTGGCGGAGGTGTGGTTCAAAGCTGTTTGACTGTGTCGCAGGTGGAAGTAGGAGAGCCATTGGTTTCTTCAGTTAAACTTCCGCCCAGGCTCCATTTACCTTAAAAGCCTTAGTTACATATCCATGTAACAGGGATAGATTGATCACATCTAAAATGGAGGAGGATATCAAGGGGAATACTTTCTTAAACAACCTGATTGGAACTGGATATAACATACAAGTTGAAGGCTTAGATGGAGACAATAGTTTTACTAACTCTGAAAGTTCAATTGGGTCAAAGAATTCTAAACCCGGTTCAGATTCTATGGCCTCCGTTCTGTCCACAGATCTTCATTAGTTTGAAGTTTTGGATTCCTGGTTCTGGTCCATGCCTTAGATCATGCCAAGATTTATATTATTTTACGATTATTAACTGGAAGAGCCCTCAGATGGTCTGAAGCTCGCTTCTCAGACTGCCAATCCATCCGCTGCACCTTCGAGGCCTTCATTAATGAATTACAATTGGTGTTTTTGGTCGAAACGGATCCTGTGCAGCAGTCTCGCCAATTGTTGGTGCTTAAACAACATGGATTTTGCGGTAGAGTTACGTACTTATGCAGTCGCCGCCGGCTGGGAAGCTCGGTATTTAAACGCTGTGTTTTTTTAGGCATTGCTTGCTGTTTGTGAAAGTCCTCAGTCTCTTTCCTATGTCTCATCCTGGAAGGTGGACAAGTTAGGTCAGACTGCTCAACGCAGATAGGTCAGGGCTGACCCCTGAATCCAGAAAGCAGCTGCAGCGCTTTTTAGGATTTGCTAACTTCTACAGGAGGTTTATTTGGTGTTACAGCCAAATCGCATCCCCTTTTCACATCCTTACATCACCTAAGAGTCCCTTTGTTTGGGGTCTACAAGCTGAGGCCTCCTTTAAGAGTCTTATAACTAGGTTTTCTCAGGCCCCCATTCAGGTACATCCTGACCCCAGCAAGCAGTTCACCTTAGAGACACAGGTGTCAGCAGTTCACTTCTGACACAGGTGTCAGAGCTGTTTTATCCCAGCAGTCGGAATCTGATCAGAAACTCCATCCATGTGCGTTTTTCTCCCGTCGGCTTTCTCCAGCCAAACAGAATTATCACGTTGGGGATCGGGAACCATTAAGTTAGCTTTGGATGAGTGGGGACATTGGCTGGAGGGGTCCAAGAAGCCCATTGTTATCTGGATGGACCATAAGAACCTCTCTTACCTGCAGTATGCCTGACGTCTAAACCCCCGACAGGCCCGCAGGTCCCTTTTCTTCTCCCACTTCAATCTGTCCATTATCTACCATCCTGGTTCCTGAAACGTCAAACCTTACACTTTGTCCATACATCATGCCCCCCAAGAACAAGAGGAGGAACCAGCATCTATTCCGTCCCCAACTAGTACTTTTGGAGCCCTTCATTGGGAGTTAGAGGACCGGCTCAATCAGGTCTCGCTGCTGGAACCGGACCCTGGAACCGGGCTAGCTGGACTGAGCTACATCCCCAAATTAGTCTGTCCAGACGTTCTGCGCTGGTGCCACGACTCTAAGTTCTGGAATTTATATAACCCAGTCTGGAATTTTTTTATATTACCTAGGAATTTATATAACCCCTTCCCAGGTGTCTTGTCGGTTTTGGTGGCCTTCCTGGTCCAAGGATGTCTGTGATTATGTCCGTACCTGTCCAGTTTGTGCTAGAAACCTGCCCTCCAATAGACCCCCTAATGGACTATTGGATGCTTTTCACATTCCCAAATGCCCCTGGTCTCACATTGCTTTGGACCTCGTCACTGGTTTCCCATCCTCTCAGGGCATGATAACCATCCTCACTGTAGTAGACTAGTTCTCCAAGTCCTGCAACCTTTTTTCCATCTGTAAACTGCCCAACACCCTACAAACTGCTAAACTCCTCATCAAGCATGTTTTTAAGCTCCATGGTATCCCGTCCGACATCCTCTCTGACCTTGGTCTCCCAGGTGTGGAAGCACCCAGGTGTGGAAGCACTTTGACTCTGCTCTCAGTGCCCGCTACACCCTCACCTCCGGCTATCATACACAAACCAACGGCCAAACTGAGAGAAAAAAGTCAGCAACTTGAGACTACCCTCCTGTGCCTCACTTCATCATCCCCCTCTGATTGGAAAAAGTTTTTAACCCTGGGTAGAGCACGCCCTCAACTCCCACGTTTTCACAGCAACCAGTCACTCTCCCTTCAGAATTACCTTAGGTTATCAAGTATCTCTCCTTCTGTCTAATGAACTCTGTATCCCTGTCAACTCTGTCCAGCAATACATCATCCTCTGCCAACAAACTTGGAAGTCCACTGTCACCAGCCTTCACCACACCGCTGAGCAGAACAGAAGGTTAGCCGACCGACATTGAGTTCCTGCCCCCAAATATCACCCCAGTCAGAAGCTTTGGTTATCCTCCAAAGACGTTCTCACAATCACTTTTCCAAGAAACTAGCTCCTTGGTTCACTGGATCTTATGAAATCGAAGAAGTCATTAGCCCGTCCTCTGTCTGTCTCCGTCTACCACCTCTCTATTCATGTTTCTCAGATTAAACCCGTCATGTCCAGCTAGTTGTGAGTTACAGTACCCTTTCCTCCACTCACCCTCCCCGGATGGGTGGCAATAATGTTACGATGGTGACGCTCCAAAGCAGCGGCCAAGAGTAACTCCTCTTGACAATTTCACAAAATAGGCTGCTTAAAATGATAAAAACTACATATAAAACCTGCATTTTTGATCGCCAATGCCTGCTGGAGCTACGGTCACAAAATGTTTTAAGTACTGACATTTTTGACCATTTAAAAAGCTGTGGAGTGCAACAGATGGATGTCAACAAAACAACAGCGGAAAATGACATATGAGATTCGCGAGATGGACAAAGTGAGGCTGCAGGGGTGGGGGGGATGGAGGGGTGTAACTGTGAAGCTAAATAGAAATCCCCACAGGCCGCTGCTTCCATCAATTCTGCTCTCCAACATCCGCTCGCTGGCAAAAACAAAATGGATAATCTCCAACTGGAACTCTCTTCAAAGAAGGAGATTAGTAACTGCTGCGCCATTATTCTGATGGAGTCATGGCTGCATCCACCAATACCGGAAAATGCTATTAACCTGGAGGGGCTAACTCTATACCGTGCTGATAGGAACAAAGGACTAAGCGGTAAGACTCAGGGTGGTGGACTCTGTGTTTACATCAACAACAGCTGGTGTAAAAATGCTAGATCGGTCGCCAGCTTCTGCTCTCCAGAAATCGAGTTTCTGACTGTTAACTGCAGACCTTGCTATCTGCCCAGAGTTCACTATGGTTAGCAATACTGCTGTTTATGTGCCCCCCAGTGCAAATACAAGAGGCCATGAAAACTCTATACCAGGCTATCTCTGAACTCCAATCTGCACACAGAGGGTGTTTTCATCATTGCTGGGGATTTTAACCAGGCTAACTTGAAGACCAATCTCCCTCATTTTTACCAACATGTGGACTTTGCAACTAGGGGTGAAAACATTTTAGACCTGGTTTACTCTAAGATCAAAAATGCATTCAGAGCAGACCTTGGCACTCACCTCGGGTGATCAGATCATCTGTCAGTTCCTGCAGACAAACCCCAGCTGATCAGGGCTAAACCAAAAGTTAAAGAGGTCCGGGTGTGGTCTGAGGGCGCCATGGAGATACTCAAAGACTTTTTTGAATGCTCTGACTGGAACATCTTGAAGGCTGCAGCAACATATGAGAACTTATTAAATACTGACGAGTATGCCACGACTGCGTCAGCCTACATTAACAAATGCATTGAGAACATCAGCATCAAAAAGAACATCACCACCCGGGCCAACCAACCACCCTGAAAAAATGGAGAGGTTCGGAAATCGCTAAAAGCACAGAACTCAGCTTCTAAGTCTGGTGATAAAGAGGCACTGAGAACAGTAAGTGCCAACTTAAAACCATTGCCATCAGATCAGAACCACAGCCAGAAGATCCAGGATCTTTTCCATGACAACAGCAACACCAGGAGGATATGGAAAGGCATTCAGATGATCCAACACACCCTCCCCCGAGTAGATGCAGCAAACAATGACTTCCTAAATAAACTTAACTTCTTTGGAAGGTTTAAAGCACTAAACAGCCTCCAGCAGTGAAAGCTGTTCCACACCAGCGGGAGGAGACACTAAACCTGGATGCAGCTGAAGTGAGGAAAACTCTAAGGAGAGTCAATCCAAGAAAAGCCCCAGGGCCTGATAACATACCTGGGCGGGTGTATAAGGAGTGTGCAGATCAGCTGGCTGGTGTCCTCACAGACATCTTTAACACCTCGCTGGACCAATCCGTAGTGCCAGCATGCTTCAAGTCTGCCACCATTATTCCAGTCCCAAAGAAGCCTCAGGTCACCTAAGTAAATGATTACCGGCCTGTGGCATCATCTCCAATCATGATG
>NW_015152091.1:4186-6415 GCF_000732505.1 Cyprinodon variegatus | reverse complement strand
AGCTGCCGCGGTGAACCGCGAGGAGGCGACCCGGCCAGAGGCTGCTGTTGAAGGGATTCCTTCTGTCAGCACACTGCCGGTATGTGGGGGTCTGAGCGGCTCCGACAGAAATAACATTGGGAGGCAGGATTGTAATCTGGATGAACTGACTGCACTGATTACGTTTTTAGGTGTATTTTCTCACTTAAAAACATTAAAACTACTTTATTCCCACTGATCACAGCAAATATAGCTGCAAGGCAGAGAAAGGATAGAGTAGCTCCGCCCAACGCGCGTCAGAGCCACTTTTGCACCGCGCAGGCTGAGCAGCAAAGCTGCTTCAGCAGCGCGTCAGAACTAACTGGTACAAGCAGCAAAAATGAAGCAGCAGACGCGATTTTGCTGCCTTTGCTGCCTCCGGTCTGAACGTAGCATCAGAAGCATTCGATGCAGGTCCAGCAGATTCCATAGCAGTTTCTTCCCCACTGCCATTAGACTGCTGTATGTTGGGTTATTTTATTAAAAAACCTGAATGTTAGAACTGTAAATATACAGTCAGATGTTTATATTACTGTATTTTGTATTTATTACCATTTTCAAGGCTGCATTTTAAAAAATGAAATTGTCTAGAGCTGTTCTAAACGAAATTTATTATTGTTTACTCGTGTATACAAAATGACAAAATAAAACTGTCTAAGTCTAAGTAAGCGAAGCAGTAACAGCGCAGATCTCCCTAACTTTCCTAGTTTTAATCAGTTTCCTCTTTACTCCCACAGAGCCCCAAACACTGACGTTCTGAACCTCTCCTGCGGCTCCTATTGTGAACCATTCATATTTGTGTAGTCTAAATAAACACCTTAAACTGCTCCTTGTTCTCTGCCTGTGTCTGCATGTGGGCCAAACAGCTAAAAACCATGACAGGAGCCAGCTTTCTATTTTTAAAGTTTTTCTTTTTTAAAGGGGCTGTTTCATTTTCAACCCCATCAACAAAATCATCAACCTGTGAAGGGGCATAATCTAAGCTTTTGCCCCCTGCAGCACTGCCCAGCGACACAGAGGAGAGAGAAAGAGAAATAGATTCTTTAAAATTTATAACTGCACTATCTGATAATTATAATTTATGTGATTATAAAACCTGAAAAAAATGTTTTACCTGATAATAAAAGCATTCTACTCACCCAGAAGACACAGTAAAGATGTTTGCATTGGCATCTTGATGATAAGAAGTGCAACTGGTAATGGTTGGTAACCTCTGAAATGAGCTCTAAGCTCTTCTCTGTATATAGGTTGTGGTTTTCCTCTATGATGCCACTGATGTTTTTGACCAATCCTCGTCTGTCAACCTTCACACGAAGGGCATGAAGCTGACAGGGAAACTAAAACTCATTAGTAAAATAAAACAGACTGTTATTTGAGCACATGAAACACACAATATATGATTGCAAATATGCTTAAAGATGTTAATGTGGTGTTTCTTTGGTTACTGATTGAGCAGCATTCCAGGATTTAGCTCCCTCCCTCTAGTAAGATCAATCATGTATTTTATTTTTAAAAAATTAGCAGCACTTTAGTTAGAAATATTTTAGACCCTTCAGACTTGCCATACAAAAAAAAAACATTGCAATAGAACAGCAGACTTTCTGAAAGGAAGTGGGTTTGTAGCTCTTTTTGTTTTTGTGTTGAAAAGACTTTGTGGTTGTTAACATCTGCTGTTGTGTCTATCATGTGCAGCTACAACATCGCATGCATTCATGCACACGTTGTGATTTTTCCCATGAGTTGGTTGCTGCTAGTTTTGGTTTCTCTTCATGCAGTTTACTTCATAGGTTAAAAACTAATGTTAAAAATTCTGCATGTTTGTGTGTTTTAGAAACTGTTTATTTATTGTATTTGTATAAATCCAATGTGCTTTTTTTCCGGGGGGGAGAATCATTCCCAGTCTGACCCTGGTTACTACCCACCTCTGGTTCTGACTAGGAATGTTATGTTGACCAGAAATTATCTTTTTAAAGTGATCTGCAAATGGAACAATAGAGAGGAGAGTACTTTTAATAAATGTCATAATGGCCTGCCATATAGACGCATTAACTTGAGCAGCGATCTTCTCTTCCGACATCTTCCTCTCCTTTGCAGTTGTAGTGCAGTTTCTCTGTCTTAAATTTCTTCCATAACATTTCTAGTTTCACTTGGGTGAAATAAGCTTTCCTGTTACCTGTTGTGTTTTTTGTCTTTTTGTTTTCAAATCTGAAG
>NW_015152091.1:0-2531 GCF_000732505.1 Cyprinodon variegatus | reverse complement strand
CCTCTGGGACTGCAGCACTTTGGGACATTCTTGGACTGGGCTGTTAAACCAGGTAAGTGGCTAACTCAGATAATCATCTTCTGTCAGATGATCGTGGTCACTTACATGTGTTTCTCCTGCAGAGTTTCTGTGATTGGGCGGTGCGCCCCTCCCCATCCTGCAGTGTCCGCGAGCCACAGCTCCATTTTAGATTTTGTTTTGTTTAATAAACTTTTTGAACTTTCCTACTGACTGTCTCTCCTTGAATACTGGGTCCCTCTGTCCACGCTTCATTACAGAATGATCTGGCCAAAAAAGGACCCATCGGGGGACAGTCAGTAGGATAAGGTTGATTTTTCTTTTCGGATTAGTTTTTCGGCCCAGTTCTGACATGCGGGAGATTCTGTTTTTTATTCTGTGATTGGGTCTGTCTCCCGATGTCAGAAGCCCACGTCCTGTTTGGGTTTTTTTCTGTTTGATCTGTGTCCGGACCTGAGCCCCCCTACCCGCCCTGCTTGGTTTATATCTTTTTTTTTGTCATGCCCTTGAGGGGGGGGCTCTGTCATGATCTGGCCTGTTTGCTCTCCCTTAATTAGTCATTCCTCTCACCTGTCGTTTTCCCTCCCTGCCTTAATTATAACTTATTCCTCTCACCTGTTTCCTCTTGGTTATATTCAGCCTGAGCATTCAGGGCCAGCTCATTATTTGTTTTCTGTGAGTCTGTCTGTTCAGTTTTATTTCCTCAACTGGCTCCTCTCGACATGGAGGAGCAGCGGCTGTACTCTGAGTCCTCCCCGGATTACTGAGCTCCTCACCCTGTCTGTAAGGGAGAGCCCAGACACACTATGGAGAAAACTAATTTCAGCCGCTTGTATCCAGGATCTCGTTCTTTCGGTCATGACCCAGAGCTCATGACCATAGATGAGGGTTAGAAACGTAGATCAACCGGTAAATAGAGAGCTTTGCTTTTTGGCTCAGCTCTCACTTCACCACAACAGACTGGTACAGTGCACGCCTCACAGCAGATGCCGCACCAATCCGCCTATCGATCTCCCGCTCGATCTTCCCCTCATTGGTGAACAAGACCCCACGATATATTATCTAACAAAGATGATAATTTCATAGAATGTTTTTACTATAATTTCAGAAATGATGGCAAGGCTCTGCCACCTACACCAACAAAAATGAGAAATGTTACAAAAACGTGTTTTGTGTTTAAAGCTTTGCTATGTCTTTTAGCAATAAATACAGTTCTTTAGCTGACTCCCAGTCTTGTGGCTGCTGTTGTCCATGTTGTTGCATGACTTGCTGTAGGTATTCCTCAATGTCTTTATCACCACACAACTCTGTCACCTGAGTTGCTTCTGGGAAAACATCCAGATCACTGTCCTCAACAGGAAATCCACAATCTCTTGAACCATATCTGCAAAGTCAGAATATAATTAACTATATAATTGACATATTGTCTGTATTTAGTACAAGTAATTTGAATTGTCAGATTTTTATTTTTATTTTTTTGCTGGCTATAAGACCCAGTGTAAGTGAGCACTATCAGTGACAGCTAATGTTTCACAAAAGTGAGGGCACCCCTCACATTTCTGGAGATATTTAAATATACCTTTTCATGGGATAACAGACAAAATGACCACTTGACACAATAACAGTGTAAATTTATTCTTCATGCAAACTAACTCTATATACAGCCATTAATGTCTAAACTACTGGCAACTAAAGTGTATAAACCGCTTAGTGAAAGTTACAATAGTGTCAATGTTTTGTATGGCCACCATTATTTACTAAAACTTCCTTAACTCTCGTGGGCTTGGAGGACATCCCACAAAAGGCCCTATTGGCCCGTTAATGAGAGCTGCACGCCTGAGAGCCAACACTGTTAAATCCTGCCTTTTGTTTTAAATAAACTGTTAATGTCATACTCCAGGCCCTGGGTGCAGGCCAGGTTTTCTCTCTCTCTCCTCAGCAGGGATGGACGGGCAGGTGCACTACATCTGAGCTAATTAGCACCCTTCTAAAGGACCTGGTACCAGGAGGAGGGCGTCAGTTCATTAACGCCTCTGCGTTGAACCTCTGTCTCTGACCCTGAGACCCAGCCTTGAACCACAGACCTTGGATCCCGTCTGAATGCAGCCGGGAACCCGAGAGGGATCTCGGGCTTATCCACCACTCAGCCCTCCTACCTGCGCTCACCAGCCTGTCCGCCCTCGAACCATCAACCAGGGAGAGAGTACTGGTCCAGCACTTAGACCAGGGGAGACACTCCCCCGGAGACTGGACCCCAGCCTCTCTCCAGTGAGAAATCAGCCCAGCATAATCCTCCAGGAACTGTTTCCATTCATTCACCAGTCTCCTCATCTACTCAGCAGAATCCCAGAAGAACCAGACCAGACCATACAGCTTCCTGTTCAATTCAATTCAGTTTATTTATATAGCGCCTAATTCACAACACATGTCATCTCAAGGCACTTTACAGTTCAACCAGATCATAAAGTCAAATTGATCCAAAGTTTTCTATCTAAGGAAAACCAGTTGATTGC
>NW_015152090.1:95109-114458 GCF_000732505.1 Cyprinodon variegatus | reverse complement strand
TGGCGCTTGACTGGGAAGAGCCATTTTGAATGTCTGCTACTGCAGGTTAGGCCTCACAGAATCCTCTGTGATCTCAGATCCTTTTCATATCAAGCTCAAAGCAGCACCTATAATGTTTTCTTACCTGCCCAGTCAGAAGTAAGCCATGTGGGCTTCAGTTTTCAGTCCCAAATCCAGCTGATGTCAAGCGTGTATCCCATATTTATCCCTGCATATTTTTGTCTCGACTCACGAGATGCTGCTATAATTTTTTTTCTAGGCAGTGCCACCTTTTAGTGGGCTTTGAGTAAATGTTGGTAGTTTGCTGACTGCAGAATAATTCGTTACTATACCTGACAGTGTTTGAAACAACCTTCTTCTACTACCACTGAAACAATCATGAAAATTCATGGAAATGTGGAAATTCAGCCCCAAATTGCAGCACACAGCCTATTCAATGCAATGGAAACAAAGGTGGTTTTGATTTTTAATGCTTCATCACAGATTAGAATAAAAAACTTGATGTGTGTGCAGTTTTTATCATATTAAAAGCAAACTCTGCATTCCACTTTTGTTCAAGATCATACAGTCCAGATAAGATTTTCCTTATAGGTTCAGTTTAAAAGGGCAACAGTCAGTGATTTAGGGAGCAATGCTATCTGCTTGTAAACAAAACACGTTAAGGCTAACTATGTCCTTACATTAGATCAGAGCTATCGTGTTTTTAATTTTTCCTTTCCGCATCATCTCCTCAGGAGCAGTATGAGTTCTGCTACAAAGTGGTCCAGGAATATATTGATGCGTTTTCTGACTACGCCAACTTCAAATAGGGCCTTTCCGAGGAGCGACCAATGGATGGACATCCACATACACTTATTACGAGTATAAGCGTGTAGCAGAACACATACAATGTCTTGCAGCAACTGCATATTCCCGTTCTGAGGGAGGATAAAGAGAGACTGATGATGCAATCAGGGGATGGGAATAAACTACCCGCTGGAAAAGGGAACAGATGTCTACGCCTGGAGGACGGGGCGGCGCAGATGGACACAAAGTTACTGAGATGCCTTCTTGAATATTTTGTAAGGATGTTAATAACAAACCATCCCCCTTTTTTTCTTGCTTTACATTTTCACCCTCAACATGTGTATATATATATACTTACTGTGTTACATTTTATCACTTTGTTTTCAGACACAGTTTTGAGTTTGGCTGCATTTTCAAGTGGCACCTGTAATGTATTTTATTGGTATATACAGATATATAAAAAAATATAAATATATATGAATACAAACCAAATGTTTTGGTGGCTAATGTGCAACATCAAGCGTCAAGATAATGATGTTTGTTTTTGTTTTGTTTTTATGATTATGGTTTAGCGAAAGAGACTTAAAGTGTTTTTAAACTTGGCCTGAGCCTCTTTGTAGCGACACGTTTCTGGTAGCAGAAGAGTTCACCCTAAACTGTTTTCTACTCCCAGATGTTTCTAAACAAACTCACATGAGTAAAAGCCTGTTGCATCATCAATACGTGGCTGAAAACTTTATTCAAGACATCCACAACCTCTCTTTGTTTCAGGGGTTCGAAGCTGATTTGCAGTCCCAGGCCTGAACCTCCGTGGCGTAGCTCATAATCTCAGGTTTTCACTCATTATCGGCAGAATTTGAGTGTTTAAGCTCTAGTTTAATGTGGCAGAACGAATCCACTGTGTTTTCCTCCCATCACTGTCTGTAGTCTGCTATGTGCCAAAGTCCTTCACTCCCGTTTGCTCTATTAGCCCAAGACTTTCAGAACAAACTATCCAGCAGTAGAGATCCATGGATCGAAATCTAGCAGCTGATCTTCGGTTACTGTGAAGCTTTGACATGCAGATTCCGAATTTAGCCATTTCTGTTATTTCTGAACTACTGTGACACAAGAGCAGCGTGAAAAGAGATTTTTCTCACCTTCTAGCCATGAGAAGTCAATAATTATATAGACTAGTTACAGAGTGGCTCTCTGTTTATGCGAGGGCCATTACTGTAAAACAGGGTTTGACTATTTAAAAACAAAGACAAAGGAATTACAGTTAACATTTAAACCATAAGAATCTCCTGTTAGCCATTAGCATCCCGCTACTAAAACAGCCTTCTGTGATGGCCCTTAATTTAGATCTTCTGCTGCGATGCCTTCCTTTTGACTTTAATGGGGCTAGAAATTACTATTATCAATGTATCCCCCTTCCCTCCTTTACCACTTCTACACCACAGAGTGCGCATGTTAGCGCTGCTTGCTAGCCTTAGATATGGTGCGTTCACCAATCAGGGAAAGATCAGATCAGGCTAAAATCAGTGTTCCAGTGACCTTGTTCATTCCTGGAGTCTAACTAAGCATTTATTTAAAAATTGGTGGACTTCAATATTAGCGGGTTTTTATTCCATAAGATAAGATGCTTCTCAAATGCTTTTAACTTCTCTGTTACAGCATCATCACCTCATTTGATAATGAGCCGAACCACAAATATAGGCAGAACTTTTTTCTTTTCCAATTTAAATTTGCAAATAGTAAAAATTCTGTTTATTTTTTTATGTTTTTCAATCTTTTTTTTTAAGCTTATATCTTCTTTAAGGGACGACGGCCATCTTTTTTCCCCCACCAGAAGAGGCTTAACCTGCCATCTTTGTGAAGATCCTAAGACTCCATTGTTTCACTTGGCTGCAGTAGTCTTACAACAACTAGGGTCACTTTTGAGGCTGTGCCCTTTGCGACTAATGAAAGAAAAGCGATTTCGTTCAGCAAAGGTCTGACATGAACAGAGTTTGAAAAATCTGATTGAACAAATCAGGGTTTCTTTTCCTTTGAAGGATTTAGTTTTTTTCGCAGCCCGTTTCATACATAAACCAAACACAGCCATTCTTGCGCACAATCTACATAACAATAACCTCTTGTATTTGATAACCTTTATAAAAGGAATGAGCACAATCAAATGATCTTGCTGCGGTTAGGAAGTGCGCGCTGAATTCAAAAGAAAAGATGATTGCATAATTTTGACCGTTTGAGCACTCATGCAATATTTGCACTAAAAGTAAAGCCCTTAAATCCACCAAAAGGTAAAGCCAGAGAGAAAACACGTTCTTGTATTTAGAAGAAGAAGGACGTCTAGGAATGTTTCAGAAGCTCCTTCAGGTCTCAGCTCCCCTCTTAGATCCATTTACATGGTTCCATTCCCTGAAACCGTGCATCCTTGCTTTTAAAGGCATAAAAATTGCCAGCACTCAATGGGAAGTGCCGTGAATCCCCCCCACCCCTTCATTAGTGCTGGGGCTGCCATTATGTTAATAGAAAAGGAGGTGTTTAGTGTTTCTGTGTGTGCTTAGGTTACATGGTATTTGTTGCGCAGTTTGATGACACTGCAGTTTGGAAGCCAAACATGACACTGTGCCAACCCACCAGAGGATCTATTATTTCTAAATTGAAATAAAAAGTGCCTCAGCAGTAGGGTTTATTTTTAAAGCCAGCCGAATCTCCAGGCTTAACTCTCCCGAGGTGTTGGAAGCAATGTTAACCTTTTGGGGGTTTTTTTCTTAACTGGCACGCTCGTCCCTCGCCATCCTCTATTTAACCGAGAAATCCTTTGTTGTATGGAAGAGGAGCCAAAATTCAAGACTGTGTCGATCACTCTTCCCTACACATTCCCTTCAGTTTCTATCCCTTGTATGAATAGACGAAACTAACGTTTAGATGCTTTTGTGACTAATTTAATTTGAATGTTTTGGCTTTATTTCCATATCAGTGAAAAATGGGTCCATTACAGCTAATCTGTTGTGGATTTCTTTGAGTAAATATGTATAGTTTTTTTTTTTTCTTTTAAGAAATGTAGTTCAATCTCTTATCACAATAAAAAGAATAACTCCCTTTATTTTCTAAGACATCCCATGTGAGCATTTTTGATGCCTCATTGAAATCATTAAGAAACAGCCGATAGCCGGAGTATAAAATCCATCTTGCTGCCACCTTTTTGTGTCCGTTATCAAACTTATTCCTTTAACTGTGTCCTTTGGGCGGTTTAAGTGGTCCACTTTCTCACCCCTCTTATGTACATAATGTAAGTTTATTTATATGTCATGTTGTCTGCTGCCTCACTTATTTTTCATTTCTGTCACCACCCCACCCATACACACTTTCATCTTTTTTTCCTTTTTTTTTTTTAAAGGTGTTAACTGAACTGTATCGGGACCATTTGAAATGTTAGATATTTTGGCCATTTTTAATTTGAAAAGAATGTCTTAAGCAATTTTTTTTAAGTATTTGTTTAAGTTGGTTTCTAGTGTTTTTGTTATTCATATATGTATATAATTATATATATGATAAAATTATATATAATTATATAATGCTAAATGGCCTTTATAAACAAGATACTGTTCGAACCTAATAAAGTGCTTGGAATTTTAACATTTGTACAGATTTTATTGTTCAAAATGCAATTAATCTTTTTTAACGGAATGTGCTCAAAGTTTTCTGTTGATTTGGAAAAGTTATTTAATGAATTAAATATTTAGTTTTGGTTCATAGATTTAAACTACTTGGATTATTTGTTTCCTAACCAGACATTGCTAATATATAATCCTGTTGGAGACTTTGGAACATTATGGCATTTGTGTGAGGAAAGAAAAGTAGTTTTATTTATATATATATATATATAAATAAATATATATATATATATATATATATAAATAAATAAAATAATTAAGATTTTTTTTTTTTATAGTGATTTGAAAATCACTTTTTCAAGTCCTCGCTGGAAAGCTGAAAAAATTGGATTTGATGTACCAACATCTGAGGATCCAAGCACACATCAGCATGAGTAAGGATGACTTTACCAGAGGAAAATTCATGTTTTAATAAAAGTCAAACTAGAGTCAAGAGCTAAATCAGGGAAAAAAAGGCTCCATGACCTTGATAAAAAAAAAAAAAGAGACGACCTTCCAATCAGGCAACTGTTTACAAAGGAATGCCAAATATTTCCTTGACTAGGTGCAACACTCCTAATGATGGACTAAAACCATTTTCCTCAGATTTAAAGTGCGCACTCACCTGCGCTAGTAGCTGATATATAAATATGATCAGGATGTGTGCTGGTGTATTCCAGCTGCTGCTCATGTTTGCAGATCCTCCACTTGATTAAACAAAGTAAAATGTATTTGAAACACGTATACGCTTATAGAATAGAAAATCCCTTTATTGTCCCACAATGGAGAAATTGTGTTTACAGCAGCAGCAAAAGATTATAGCAAAAGTGGTCACACAATAATATGGGCATCAGAAAAGTGTATAAAAATAAGTAACAGTTATGAAATAAAATAGTGTTTTTACAATATAAATACACTGTTGAGAATAAATAATCTTAACAGCTGTAGACATTTCTACTGTCCATTTTACTGTTCTATACTCTGTATGGTGAAAATATTGGTGTGTTTAACAGCAAGTCAACCTGGACATTTTGTTTGAACATTTTTTTTGCTCAAATAAGACATTTTTGTTAGATATGCTAGTATAATTTCATTAGGAGTCCCATGACTGTACCTTCATTAGTTCCACTTTCGCCACTAGAGATCAGTATTGTATAGGTTTTAAACAATCAGTTGACAATATCTGCTTTATTCGCCTTTTTTTCTGTTCACAAAGAAACTGAAACATTATTTGATTCACCTAAACTCTTAAGGCATTTTTGATAAAAGAAAAATTTTGGGGAGTATTATTTTTTTATTATTCTAACAATACACTGCATCCAGAAAGTATTCATGCTACTCTTTTTCACATTTAGTTATGCTGCAATCTTTTTATGGTGTTATTGAATTAATACTTTTCCTATAAAATATAGACACCAATTGCAATTAAAGCCTCGAACTGTTTAGTTTTTGTTTGTTTTTTTAACAGATGCAAGTAGAATATGAGGATAGAGGCAAATCAGCCAGGAAGCTGGTGATCCACTGATGGATAAAGGCAGCAGTGTTTTATCTGGGTCAGCCTCTGGTAGAGGATTTTGAAGGCCAGCTGAAGTTCACCACCTGGGTTCAGGTACATCCAGGGTGGTCAGAGTGTTGCAGGACAAACTGTGGTCCCAGGATGGCTGCATTATCCGCCTAAATGTTGCACGGTCATCAAATTACAGGGGGTCTAGCAGTGAACCTGGAATCTGCTTCAGATGCTTTAACACCAGTCACTAAAAGGTTATAATGATCTGAGAAAAAAAAAAAACAATTAACTCTGATTGAGTTTATTTATTTATTTATTTTATACATTTCAAGGTAAATCATGGTTTGAATTGTGTAATAGCACATGAGTGGAATTTATTTTTTTTTTTTTTTTGGGGGGGGGGGGGGGGGGGGGGGGGGGCGTTCTCCAAGAATACAATAAATTAATAAATTTTTAAGTTTTATGTAAATTTCTTTGATAGAATGGCAGTTAAATATAAGGTTTTTAAGATGGTAAAAATATACAGGTAAGATAGGTCAATATTTCTGTTTTATTATTTATAAGAAGGAAGACCAGGTGTTGTACTTGATCCTCATTCCACCATTTCAAATGAAGCATTTTTGTTACCAGATTATACAGCACTATGTTACTCAAACGGCCTGAATGGATTCTGCTTTTGAAATGATCAAAAATAAATATAAATCCCGTCTATTCTGTGACCTGGGCAGGAATCCTCCTTGTTTGTTCCGGTCGCCATCGGATTGCCCTGACACTTTCATTGCAGAGTGGTCAGCAGGGTCAGAGCGATTTGCAATCATTTGGGATTAGGCTTTGAAGGGGAATAAAAGAGAAAAAAAAAAAATCTGAAAATGGCTGCTACCAGGCTGCCAGCCCTAAAAGGTGTGCACTGAGGATAATTTATGTCCTATTGTAGAGATATGACTTTAAATTACACCAATGTCTACCAAATGTCAGTATGAAGGGAATGTTAAAACAATTAGCACAAGAGGACTTTTTTTTTTTTTTTTTGCAATTATATCCCAATCTATTAGTAGCAATGCTCAAATGAAATGTTTCTTCTTTTTACTAAACTTTTTATACTAACTAAAAAGAATAAAAACTAAAAGATTATAAGAGAAATCTTATTGGTTATGAATTATATACTTTTTTTTATTGGTCTACTCACCATTATCTTTGAGAAAAAAAGGGAGATTTTTGATGAATGGAACAAAAGTTCCAGTCATTTCGCTAAAATGATTAGACCTAAAATCAATCTACAATTACTCTGTTTCTCATTGATATATCTTTCTTCACACTTATACTACTTGAATCTGAGGAGGATGAAAGAGGAAGATAGGAGCAGCAGGCATTAATGGGCCTGAGCTTTCTGACTCATGCATCCTTTTTCTCAACTTAATGGAAACTTTATGTCTATCTACTATTAGCAGGTCTAGACAGGGGCCAACAGGGGTCAGTGCCCCTCTAGAACTTGTCCTGGACCCTGTTACGTCCCCTGCCCTGAAATGTAACACTGGATCCCTTTCTTATGATTATATGCACTAATAGAACTATTTAGATTGGCTAACTTAATATACCCAGGGTTTTTTTTTTTTACCCTGATTTTGTGTGTATTATTCTTTTATGTGCCCTTAAAACACGACTAATGAAATAGCTTCTTAATTGCACGGTCTGCCATACTTGCATGGGTAGATGGGAGATGTCCATATGTAGATTTGTATTCCAATTCCCAGAGTTAATTCTTTTTCTATGTTGTTCCTTTATAGTTTCTTGTCAATGGGAGTTTCTCTCTAGCAGTTTTGCTCAACAGGAGACCAAGTTTTTGTTGCCTTTTTTTTGCAGTACAGAGAGGAGAGATTGCTTGAAAGAGGGGTCAATGAAGCCATCTCTGTTAAAAAGGGAAAAACCATCACTGAACAGAGGGGGAGGAAATGGGTTTCACCTTCCAAGCGTTTACAATTCCATCATGGAACTCATTCCAAAGAAATTACATAAACATGTACATAATGGTTCAGTGGCCTAACACATAGTTCATACACAATAAACAACCCCAACTACTCAGGCAGAAAATGTGTTGAACCTTTGATTTGCATCTGATATGGAATGTGCTTAGGAGGATGGACCTCTATGCTGCAGAAGCACATCAGCGCTCCAACTACATAATTGAAAAAGGCCTCTGGATGGTGTCAAAATGTCTTTAGAAAAAAATTTAGCAAAAGGTTTTGTGGTTTCCATGACCTGGATGACTGAGAATTTACACAGGCAGATGGGATATTGTTTTATTACTAGAAACAGATCCACAAATTTGTCCCTGACCTGTCCACTCTGCTCCTTGGCCTTTATGATCCTGTTTGTTCACATGTACAAATGGAGGAAAAACAAAAAGAGAAATGATGTGTTGCTTCCCCTCCACTCTACAGCTTATGTCAGTTTATCATATAAATCCACATAAAATACTGTAAGTATTTTTTAAATGTAAATATAAATAATTATGGACGCTTTTTAAAAGCACCATGTGATGTGATGCTTTAAATGATCAGTTTAGGAAAGTATGCTGTTTTGATGATTATGATAACAGTTCATGTGCATAGTGAGTCGGCCTGTAAAATACACTGAAGCTATTGAACCGACCCCCTAAATTCCTTTGACATCTGCACCTCGCTCTCTTCCCCTTGGATCAACTTCAGATTCATGGAGCAATTCAATCAGGAGTCCTTTTTGTCAAACATGTGAGCTCAGCATCATTACGTCTTATTTACATGCTTACACGTAGCAGTGTTGTGTATAAGCCCATTCATTGAAGACATCTGCACAGAGACAGCTCATGTATTAGAGAGAGAATAATTCAATCTCCTCAGCATCTAACTGTATTTGCTTCACTCTGATTTGCAAAGTTGTTCGTAAGCATAGTTTAGACCAGGGGTGTAAAACTGGTTCCAGAAAGGGCTGTGTGGCTGCAGGTTGTCTTTCCAACCAATCAATAGCACACCAGACTCCATTCATCTCATCAAAGGAGTCCAATCTGAACAAGATGACTTGATGAGATGAATGGAGTCTGGTGTGCTATTGTTTGGTTGGAAAGAAAACCTGCAGCCACACAGCCCTTTCTGGAACCAGTTTGACACCTGTGGTTTAGACAGTGACCAAAATAAAAGCTTTAGCTTAATTATTCTCTGTTAGAGAACCATAATTCTGAACTTCAAATGATCATAACAAAGAAAAACAAATACATCTAAAATATCAGTAATGTAAATGAATGAGTAATGAAAATCTTAAAACAAGGAATTAACCTTTCTTGACAGCAATAGATTCAAATTTCCTCATGAAATCAAAAAACACCATCTGATTAAAACAGTTTAGAGTTGCAGTGCACCTTTAGATCCCCTGATGAATCTCAGCAGAAAGGTAACGGCGCCATCTACCTTTAAATTACTCTACTGCATTTTTGTAAACATGCCTGGTTATGCTGGATAAACAATGAAATATAAATTAAAATTATACACCCACACTCTGGATTCATTTTAGACGATCCTATTTTACTGTAATGTATCATGAAAGCTTCTCTAGGATCCCAAAGCTCAGACTCAGGTCTCAGTAAATTATATCAATCAGTTGTTTGATATAAATTAGTGATGACTCTTGGTTTGTCACTGTGCAAAAATATTTTATATTTGGTAAATTACTCCACTGCATATTTAGAAATCACAGATATACCATACAACTATACAATTCATATCTCTCCAAATACTTATATGAGCTCCATAAATATAACTTAAGATCTTAAATTAATCCAGGCACTGAAACACGTCCCTTATTTCCTCTTGTATCCTAAAATAACACAGAGAAGTCGCCCAGTGAGTAAACAGAGTCCCCCTGTGTGCATTTTAGTATAAAGTCAGGAGTAATGTGAAGGCCTGTGAATAAACAGTATGGTGACGACCAAGCAGCACAATAGAAAGGTCAGGATTATAGATGAGGACACATTTAAATCAGGGTCAGGTTTTCTGAGGAGCTCTGAACATCTCACAACTTGTTTAACCCAGTAGAGGAAGAATATGCCCTAACTACAACCCAAGGTAAGTATTTTCCCTGAAACAGAGACCCTGAGCAAAGAGAGTAGCATATATGAAGCTAAAGCCTGGAGGAGCAGGAGTCAATATAAAAAGAGCAGCAAAAGCTCAGTACTTTTGAATAGAAAATTGTCCCTTTTAATGTAGAAGGTGTCCTAATTATATGACATTAAAACATAAAGTTTGGCCTACAGGTTTTAACAGTGTAATACACAGCAGAGTGTTTTTTATCCATCAGGACATACAGCCAGAGAAACAGAATAAATCATTTAGACAAACTTAGATTTTTGTATTAAAATCAACCAGTCAAATTTTGATCCCAAACCAAGTGAGCATCTGCGTTGTTCACAGATGCTCCACCTCCAACCAGCCTGTAAATGTGCAAACCCGAAAGAGATATACCTTTAAAGACTTACAACTGAAACTGCAGTAACAGGTAGATCTGCCAGGTTTGACTCAGTGGGACAGATTGCACGTAAATGCCATGTAAGATTTCTATTTGTAACAAAAAAAAAAACACACCTAAACTTGATTCACATTTCTGCAGTAATTTAGTTGCCATGTCACATAAATTCCCTATAAAGTACACAGAAATGTGTATTTGTTACATAACGGAATGTGAAAAAGGTTCCTAGTCTTCCCAAGGCACTTTATTACAATCTCTGGTGACAATTTCCTTTTTGATTTGGTGCCAAATGACTGCAGAAAAAAAAAAAAGCTGCAGATGTACTATGAGCATGGTATGCCAAGAAGAAGATATGAAAGTAAATAGAACAATCACCACTGAATTTTGACCTGGAACTCTGAGTTTCATCACAAAGCTGTAAAAAGAGGATTTCCTTTCATTTGAGTCCTTACAGGTGTCTGGTCAACACAGTGCAGAGTCCAAAGGCAACGGTGGATGATTTATTACTAGAAAGGGGGAGGCAGGAGTGAACTGACCACTCAGAGACAAACATGATACAGACACAGAGATAGTTTCTCCACCTGGTCACTTGTTGCATGAAAGACAGCTCAGCTCCACTGATCTAGAAGCTGTTGGTTAGAATATAATTTATTTGAATAATTAGCATTTTACACATCTTAGTACAGCACTGGATGTAGAAAAGTTGCATTCAACAATCCTTGAAAATCTATTGACTTAAACAGAAAAAGGGAGGAAATTTGAATGAGATAAAAATTCCCAAATGCATCCTTTAAATCTTAAAAAAAAAAATGTTTTGCATAAAAAGTGCATTTTTCTTCAATTTAAAGTGTCTCCTATGATGCCCCAGGCTTACAACTTGGTCTCCACTTTTTCTTCCTCCAAGAAGGATTTCCCACAGACCGTAATGGCTTTAAACTCCTCTGAAATGTCCACCAGAGTCTTCCCTTTGGTCTCAGGCAGGAGGAAGAAGGTATAAAGGCTGCCCGGCACGCACACACCAGCAAACAGCAGAAAGCAGTATGAGCTGAATGCATGCTGTGGGAGAAAGGTGGACAGTGGAGAATCTTGGTTAAAACCATGTTGAGCTTCTAACACACATTGTTTGGATGTTCAGGATATCTTTACACACAATGATGAATGGAAAAATTAGGCCCATCACAGCGAACAGGAACCAACGATGCAGCCCCATTAGAACGAAAGCTGCAAGACGATCAGACTGAATGAAGATCTCGCTGCTCAGTGTAGCTGTAGCCGCCCCTGAAGGGGAGAGGAAACACAAATAATCAGGGATGTAAATCAGCCTTTATCAGGATGAAATGTTATATTGATGATACTAAGATAATCACAAAGGAGTTCAATTCAGTTCAATCCACAATGCTGCTATCAATATGATCAAACATCAGCTGTCTATCTACGTTTTCCATACTGATATTAACTCAGATAGCAACCAAAATAACTTCAATTAGATTTGTAATCTCTAGCAGGCATTTACATAAAAAACATTAACTACTTTAAGATGCTGCTGTGCATGGATGGATCATTTATCATTTAAATCAATGTATTGGTGTGGGTTTGTGTATTGGTGCACCCCTAAAATAATGACCTCACTTGTTTCTCTCACAATAAAACGACAAACATCAGTATGTTTTATTTGGGATTATTTGGGGGTAAATCACCATGGATTAATAAATCATTTCAAAGAGAACGAAAAATATACATGGTTCCTTTTTTTTATTTTTATTATGAAACCACCAAGGGTTACAGTAGTAAAATTAATCTATCTGTGTTTAGCATGTATTCAGGATTAATCCATATTTCCTCTGTATGTTTGTTAGAAAACATAAGTGAACAAACCATTATGAAGGGAAACTCAGCAGAAGGATGAGGGGAAGGTTGTGTCAGTATTATGTTATAAACTTTACACCTCACAGAGCACTGATCAGTGCATCGTCTAAGTCCTGAATGTCCTGCTCAACTGAGGAGCTACAGAGATCCACTGTTGCAGTGAAAAAGCAAATATTTTTTCATGCATTTTCATTTGCTGCCTTTTAGCCCCAGAGATTCAGAAAGTTTTGCTTTTTTTCAATCGAGATCTCGTAGCTTGTTGGCCGACAGTTTTGATGAAAATACTAACAATGAACATCTTGCTAAGAACACCATTTCCATAGTGAGACATTGCGGTGGCAGCATTATGCTGTGTGGATTTGATTCCTTTTGAGCAGAGATAAAATAAAAACACTGCAGTTGATGGGAAAATGGAGTGAGCTATGACCAATACCAGAGGTAAACATGTTGGAAACTGCAAAGGAATCAGAACTGGGACTGGAGTTCAGCTTCCCTTAAGAACCACACACATACAGCCAGAGCTACAGCAGAGCGACTGACATCAAAACTCCTGAATTAGCGATCTGTGGTGTAAAACTTGAAAGTTTATTCTTACATTGGATATTTTTCCAATCTAACTCAACTTGGACTGCTTTGCTTTAAAATTTGGCAGAAGTTTCAGTCTCTAAATGTGTGAAACCAGTGAAGACATACATCAGAAAACAATTCTGACTCATGGGGGCTCAATACAAATGCACACCAAGTTATTAACCTTTTAATCTGTTGACAATCTGTTGACAACCATGTATTTTTCTCCTCCAAGTTCATAATGCTGAACATCAGTGTGGTGGTCAATCGGATTAAGTCCAACTAAATATATACATCGAAGTTTGTGGCTGTGACATGACAAACTGTGAAAGGTCAAAGGTTTCTAATTATATCTTAAGAAACTATAGAACATGCAGATTTTCATTAAATTAGCTGAAGTCTTAAGGTGTGGCTGTAGAGCACATACCAGGTCCTCCACAAAAGGAGATGATGAAGAGGAAGATAAGAGAAGAAGTAGCGTAGGGAACCCATCTTAAATCCTGCAGAAATGACAGTTATTGTGACACGTGATAACACTTAGGCTTAGCTATAAAGCTTTCTAAAAAAAAAAAAGAAAGAAAAAGAAAGTGGTGTTGTCTTTGTTTTGTTGCACAAAGTGTAGAAACCCTTTAAATATGGGTAATATACCCAACATTGAAGCAATATTGCATAGACAAACCACTGCCGTCTATTCTTTGGAACAGAAAACTTCAAAAGGAAGATCTGGCTAAACTTTCTAAAAGGATTACTGCTCCTTTGGTATAATATAAAAATCAGAAGTTGAACTGCTCATAACTCTAATTTGGAGCCAGCTCAATTAGATGGTAGCTTTAAAGTTTAAACAAAAAATCAAAAACTGATTCATATTCTTACTAAATGAATTCCAACCAAAGGAATCTAAAAACAGATTATAAAAGTGTTCAATATAGAACAGCAAGATTTCTAAAATATTTACAGCTTAGACAACATTGAAATAATTAAATAAAAATACTGCTAGAAAAAGGGTCAAAATTGATTTCAAGAATTTCCTCTATCATGCAGAAAGAGGGATGTATGTTAAAACTAGATTGGATTAAGATGCCAATGTCAGATTAATAGAAAAGGAGGGGTTCAATATTTGAAAAACACCATCCATTACTAATAGTTCCAAATATCTGTGTTGAAAAGTTGTTTAAGTGTTTTTACCACTCCCAAAAAGAGGTAACCAATAATCAAGAACCCTGAGTTTGGGCATTGCTGTCAGTTTCCGCATTTTGGAACTGTCCTGATAACGCCTCCTACTGGAACAAGGTATTTTCTGCAGCCAAATCCGTTATTGGAACAAAAACTTTACCTTTGATGCCATATATTTAGGGAAATTAACCAAGTGGACTCTACAGGAGATAAGAAATATTTATTACAAAGCAAATGAAAGCACCCATTAAGGTATCTTAAGCAGTGATCAATAAAACCCTGATTCAGATGAATCATCTTGTAATCCATCTACTTATTACTCTAGAGCAGGAGTGTCAAGCTGGTTCCAGCAGGTTTTCTTTCAAACCAAGCAATAGAACACCAGACTCCAGTCATCTCATCAAGTGAGTCCAATCTGAACATGATGACTTGATGAGATGGATGGACAGCTTTGGACACCAAAGACAGCTGGAGTTAGGCACCAGCACCCCTCGTGACCCCAACAGGTAGTTGCTGTAGTTGAACAAACCTTTGAATCATTCCTGTAATAGTTTTATGATATTATATTTAATCATTCTTTGCATGGTTACCTTTAGGTTTAACATGACCGTTACCACCATCCAGATAGCAGACATGACAGCATATCCTCCCCAGAACAACGGCCTCCTCCCTGTATTTTCTATCACAAGACTCTGTTGGAAAAGAAGTTATACAAAAACATTGCGGAATAAAAAATAAATGACTGTGATTCAGTGACATCAATAACACTTTTTTAAAAATATGTTTATATTTATCTAAATAAAACTAGTCAGTCTTCACACTTATTCTGCTAAAATAAAATCCAAACCTTTTCCAGACTCCAGAAATAACTGATCCACTTATATTTATGGCAACGTATAAAATGTGAAAGTTCTCTCGAAGTTCTACAGCAACACATCAACATAGTTTTGCTAGCAATAAGACTTAATGGGAGGATACCAAGAAGAAATGGAGGTAGGACATCAGGAAGACTGGAATGAAGGGCATGAGGTGTGACAAAGATAGACTGAGATAAATAAGGAATAAATGAAATGACAGAATGAATGGAAGATGGAATCACATAAGGTGGAAAATAAGAAAAGGAGGAGAACAAGAGAAAGGAATGGAGTTAGAATACGAGGAAAGATTGAAGAAGATGGGAATTTGGGTAAGAAGAAAATGTTGACAAATAAAAAAGAAGAAAGAACAAGACATTAGATTAGAAGGGACAAAGGAAGGAAGAACCCAACAGGTTAAAGCAATTAAACACATAAGGAAAGAACGACTAAAAGATGGAGGAACACGAGGGAAGACACAGACAGGAAAGGGGGGCTGATAAAAGCAAATTGGGGCTGCATTGAAAGGAAAGATAAAAGAGAAAAAGTATGCAAAAAAAGGAAGAAAGGAAGGTAGGAAACAGGGAAGAAAGGACACAAAAAATAAATAAAAAGGCAAAAAAAAAAAATCAAAAAATACAAGTGCTTTTCATACTCTAATTTTCTCTTTTGCATGTTTTTCCTTTGAAACATCTGAGACTCAGAGCAGCTGCTACAACACTCTTATTCTAAAGTTTCCACAATGTTTACCTTGCTTATTATAAAGACAAACTAATCAAAAAGATGTTTCTGTGTTTTGGTCTGTCAGAAGGAGGAAAGACAGGGTTTTTTACTCACACAGGAGATGGAGGTGAGGATTTCAGATATTCCGAGACCAAGAGTGACGTAGCGGATCTTGTCTCTTGGAACACCAGCATTCAGGAAGATGTCGAAGGAGAAGGTGCTGATCTAGGAAGGAGGAAGGTACCTTAATGATTCCACAAATAGGTCTCCTTTGTAACAACCCTGTGGGATTATTTAACACAGTGTCTTGCAAAATAATTTAGAAATGTTTTTCACATTTTGACAGGTTAAAAATCACAAACTTCAAAAAATGTATGTATGTGTGAATAATAGTCTCTGTTTGGTGATTTTTTTTGGGATTTTTTAAGCACTGCATTTCTTATTGCCTCTCTCCCCGTAAGACAAGACTTCCACTTCTCCTACAGTATAAACAAATTTTTCCACCCTGAATCTTTGCAGCTCCTCCAGAGACACTGGGCAATGCTTTGAGAGGAATTCAAGGTTCATCGATTTAAAAAGAAAATGTCTGAAATGAAGATCATCCTCACCGCTGTCATGCCGGACATCTGGTTGCAACAGTAAATGACGAACATGGTGATGAGCTGCCATCGCACCGTCCTGTTCTTCAGCAGCTGCAGAGGGCTCTTTGGTGGAGAAGCTTCAAGAGCCATGTGCTCAATCAACATCTCTTCCATTTCTTCCTTATAGTCACCGTTACCCCATAAACTCTGGAGGGCTGGAGCAGAGAAACAAATTACCAAGAAATTCAAAATGAAAAAAAACAACTTTCAGATTTGGTCTATTAAATAAATAAATGCATACCGCTTTTGCAGGCTATGTCATCTCCTTTCTCTATAAATAAATATCTGGGAGCCTCTGGAAGAAAAGGCAGCACCAAAACCTGAACCACGGAGAAACACACAGGGACACAGAGGAGAATGTGCCAAACGTCCTGACCGCCAAGAATCTCACTGAAAGACAAAATATGGGGCTGCAGCTTAACTTTGGGTCCAGTGCAGTCATTTTCGTGCAAAATAAAGAGATTATGGAGATTGACTTAAGATGCAAACCTTAATCCGAAAAACTGTCCTGAAAGTTTACCAAGTGAAGTAAAAGTGGCTGAAGTTAGAGTCACTCGGCCTCTGATCTTCCTAGGTGAAATCTCCCCCAGGTACATTAAATGGAGGCTCACTCCTAAACCTGTGGTGCACGTTACAATGTTTAACAGTAGTGATCACACCTCTAGTGCAAACTACACACTCGTTAGATGGGTCTCAAGTGATTTAGAATCAGCTCACCTGAAGAGTATCCATACAGCGTCCTCGCCACAATGATCATTTCAAAGGACTTCGCCTCCTTACTTGTCAGCATTATCACTGCTCCAATAATGGAAATTAAGCTGTTGCAGATCATTGCTTGCTTTCTGAGGAAGGGAAAAATATAACTACAGTTTTTAACACACTTTTTAAGCTACATGTATTTCAGCTAGATTTGCATGATGAAAAAAAGTTTTTCAACCTGGACAAGAGGCTACTTTGAATACCAATACGGGCAAAACTACAGTTCTTGTTGTTTTGTTTGTTTCATTGTAGAAAACAAAAGTGCTACTAAAAACCAGCCCAGTGCTGTGTGAACAGAACTACCCTTGTACCAAAGTCATGAACTCCCTGGAAAAAAAAACATTTCTCTAACAACATAAAACACAGCAGGTAACTCAATTTACCATAATCTAAAGAACTCTAAGTACTGATAAGAACAATAATGATTCAAATCACTAGTTTTGAGTTTTTTAAGGCTTTGGGCCTCATTCTGTGTAAGTCATTAAATAAATGTACTCCAGTGTGGATCTCAGCGTCCACAGCTGTAGGTGTGAAGAGCTTATTATTAATAACTGTGTTGAACAGCAACTGGGACAGTTTCCTCGGGTCATATTTATTTCTTCATCTCTAAATTTGACCAAGCCATTCCTGTCTGGCTGTGAGAGTTTTCTGTTTCCTTTTTTCTTTTTCACAAAAAAAACTTGGAAAGGCTGGCCGCCTTTTTGCTGCTTGTGTCAACAATCTTAGAACAAAAGTATTACTCTAGAAAGGAGGTTTTCTTTGCTAACATGCGGCTGGGCCTCCATTAGACAAGTGTAGTAAATGAAAGAGTCGATGTAATAACTCAGAACAGAGGGACCCAGTATTCAGGCATAACGTTCAGAAAGGAACAGGTGGGCTCAGTGGTTGAGAGGCAGAACAGGTCAGGATCAGGAAATCAGAAATGCTAAAAACGCTCTCACCACTGGCTAGAGAGAACAAAATAATCTGGGTCTGATGACTGGATGTGAGCGCCTTAAATAGAGGCAGGAGCAGGTGGATCAGATGAGTTAGACAGGTGAATGAAATGAATAGTCATCAGTGCCAAGATCATGACTGTCTATGGGTTTTTAAAACATGCCTCTCAGAGTGTTGAAAATGGGTTATCTCTGCCTTCTTATAGGAAAGAATTTATCTGAGATTGTATTTATATTTAACTTGTAAGCTGCATACACACCTCCCCAGTCTCCGCGAGAAGAGTTTGACACTGACAGCACCAAAGAGTCCCCCAACAGCATACATGGAGACCATAAGAGACCAGATCATGGTGACCTTCTGTGGAGCTGGAGGCTCTTTGTATCTGTCATACCAGGTGCTGTTGATGAAGTGCTGAATGTACTGCAGAGAAGATATTAATGAAATAATCATCAATCATTACAAAACAAAAACAAGGAAAAGCTGAGAAACATTGCTTTTTCTTTCTCACTGGTGAAGGGGAACTGAGTCCAGTTATATGGTAACCAGACTGAAAGCTTCCTCCAAAGCCCAAAATGATGATGAGCAGCAGGGCACTGCCTTGAGTCTGAGGTGAAAAAGTGGAAATGAATTCATTTCATAAATCCTACATAATATCAATATTTTTTCTAGAATAACTTTTTTTGTTGATAATTTCATTATTTTCTATTTTCTTTTCTATTTCTATTAGTTCCTTTAAAAACTATTTCACTAGAATTTTTCCTGAATACTCAAAAGTGAGAGGAAAAGTAAGTTAGTTTGGAATTTGTTTGTAATTTAACCTTTAGTTTTATTTAGCCACTTAATACATGTTATTAAGTTAGATAAAGGTCTGCTGATCTTTGAGGTTGAATACTACTGTTTTCTGTGGCAAGGTCATAACTGCACCGCAGTCAAACGTCATAACTATCTTGTAAATTATGTATATCTTAAAGGCAACACGATCCGATTAATCAGCCAATTGGTTTCAATCTGAAGAACTCAGACTGCACATAACATCATATTTTAAGCAACAACCTCTGAAATCTTGAAATAAAGACAGAAATTCCTCATATCTGTTGGGGTTAAAAGCAGAAAGTACTTAAAAAAATATTTACTGTATCTGAAAAGAAACCTTTTTAACTAATGAATATGTATAAACAAAAGCACTAAGGATAAATATGAAGAATAAGTATTGGGAAGAAGATGCTGGGGTAGAATCCAAACTTGTGACCTGTCAAAGACTGTGTAGGTAGCTGATTTAATTCTAAATCTTCACAGGTTGTCTGGCCAGAACAATGAAGACAAACATCAATTGCACTCATGCCACTATTCATAGAAGAGCGACCCCATTAGGGAATAAACAGTTACAATAATGGATGGATGG
>NW_015152090.1:81197-93353 GCF_000732505.1 Cyprinodon variegatus | reverse complement strand
TTGAAAATTATTTTGGCCATCTCATGTAAATTAAAAAACAAAATTATTAGTTTGACTTGATATTAGGAATTAGTCTTTTTATGGAGTTTCTTCTAAAGGATATAAATGTTTCAACTGTGCTTTTGTAAACTTTTGTTTTTAAAATTTAAGAAAATAAAAAAGGTGAACTATGAGCATTAAACTTGTGTGAATTTATTTTATTTTATTTTTTTTAACCAAAGCTGAACAGAAAACAACTGATCCTATTCAGCTCAACATAACTGTTTTTATATATATCCGCCAGGGGGCAGTACTATTAAATCTGCGCTCCTTTTTTTCCTGCGGCTCTGGCGGAAACGGCACCGTTCAGTGTTTTCCGTAGTCATCGTCGTATAACTGGGCAACTGTAAAGAGTGGACTACATCCACGCGAAAAGGGCCTTCTGTTTATTTGTTTGCCTTTTTATCTAGCGTCAAAATGCCACTGGAAAATCTGGAGGAGGAGGGTCTGCCTAAGAACCCAGATCTGAGGATAGCTCA
The DNA here is from genome assembly GCF_000732505.1 of Cyprinodon variegatus. Lineage (NCBI taxonomy): Eukaryota > Metazoa > Chordata > Actinopteri > Cyprinodontiformes > Cyprinodontidae > Cyprinodon > Cyprinodon variegatus. The sequence continues at coordinate 92,835 of NW_015152090.1, read as the reverse complement.
GCTGAAGTTTCTGCTCACAATGGACGGCCACCGAGACGATGAGAAAGTGAAGACCGAGCTAATGGATGCTATCAAAGCTAACAGTGAGTTAGCCTCTTCAAACTCAACGATAACATTGAGTCATTTGAAAATATCTTGAAACAATCCGTTCAGATTAGTTATTTAGTTATAGTTGACTATTTCTAACGTGTATGAATTAAGTTTGATAAAATACAAAATGAAAATAAAGGCTTTGTAGCGGCATTAGCATGTGAGCTAACAATGTTAGCGTCCGGTAATAAGCTTTAATTTGCGCTTCTTGTTTCTAGTTCAACACAAACAAGAACAATTACAGGGTTCACTAGTTAACTTTGTGTTCATATAACGTATCTGTGCGTCTAATAATAAGAGAGGCAACGCTACAGCCTTCTCTAACATATGAATCGATGATTTAAAGCCGTTTTAACCATCTTGCTACGGTGGCCCTGAAGTGCAGACTGCAACTACAAATCTAAAAGCGCAACTTAATCTTCAGTTAATGTTGTGTCTGTTTCAGATATGGCTCCCTATTATGAGGGCCTGTGTAAGGAGCTGAAGTGGCCGCTAGACTCTGACCTGCTGAGCAAAATGAAAAAGGCCAACGAAGAGGAGCTGAAGCGCCTGGATGATGTGCTGGAGGATGCAGAGAAGAACCTGGGAGAGAGTGAGATCCGGGATGTCATGATGGCTAAAGCCGAATATTTAATCAGAATTGGAGATAAGGTGAGATGATTCAGCAAGGAACATGAGAAAATCCTCAGATTTGTGGCAATATATTACAAAATTGTCTTGAAGGTGTGACTTGAAGTAGTAATTGCAGGTGTAGAACTAATGTATAAATACTAACTGATATATTTTAAGCAGTTCTTTCTGTTTAGACTTCTGTGGCTTTCAGCTAGTAAAGCAAGTTTTAGTTTAGCAAAAAAAAAGTTATATAAAGAGGATTTTTTAAATAAAGAAATGTCCCATTATGACCTACATTGGAGGTCTTCAACAGGGGGTCTGCGGAGGTACTGCATGGGGGCTGTGAAAGTTTTCGTTGATTAAATTTTTTTTTATTCCCCCTTTTAATTTTTTTCACTAATTGACATGTCTTTAAATACAATTTAGCATGAATTCAACAGACTGTAGTAAACAGATAAATGGAGTCAGAAGATGTCTTTCAGTCATCAATCTACACATTCAGCGACACACAGGAGCTCTTTCAAGCTAGTCACCGTTTCATTCACAACACCTGTCCCATCAACCAGGAATCAGAAATACTTTAATAATCCCAGGGCCAAATTACTTTCATTAAATTTTTCCATCTGTAATAGAGTGACTATAGGACCAGTTTGATATAACACTATTTCATACAATATATATAGTTAGGGGGTCCCCGCTCCATCTCGCCATCCTTGGCCTGGAAAACGTTGAAGACCCCTGACCTATATGATTATAAGATTCCACTGACAGTATTCCCAAAAAAAAAAACAATCCACTGGACTTTGTTTTCCAAGTTTGAAGAGGTTTCGCTTCCCATCCAGGAAACTTTTTAAGCTTTATAAAACTTCCTGGGTGGGAAACAGAACGTCTTTAAACTTGAAAAACAAAGTCCAGTGGATTGTTTTTTTTTACGTTTTTGGAATGACTATGATCTGGAGGGCTGAGAATCTTCACCAGCATATGAACATACAGTAATTAAGATAACAATCACCAACACCTTAGAAGAGAAAAAAGTTCAATTACACAAAAATATAATGAAGCTGGCCGTCCTAATGTTTATCCTGTTTTATTAATGGAAATTTAAGTGGAAAGTCGTTTAAAGTCGGAACCACCGCCTAACGGAGACTCATTCAAGAGTTTGAGGTAGCTTCATAAGACATTAACTAGAGCTGAAATCAGTGACTGAAGATCCAGCTCCCAGATGTATTCGGGACAGAGCTTATTCTTTCACATTCTTAGCTTATACATTGTACATTTACTTATCTCACCTCTTTTCACAGCAAGATATGTTTTGCCTGTAAGTAAACAATCAGAAATGACCCCGCCCATTTGTCCTCTGTTGCTTTAGGAGGGCGCTCTAACAGCTTTCAGGAAGACCTACGACAAGACTGTGGCTCTTGGTCACAGGTTAGACATAGTCTTCTACCTGCTGAGGATCGGGCTCTTCTACATGGACAGTGACCTCATCACCCGCAACTCAGAAAAGGCAAAGAGGTACGTCCTCCCTCTTAAGGCGTCGCTGTTATCTTTGCGGTGTGTTAACAGCTTTTGTTTGGTTTCAGTCTCATCGAAGAGGGAGGAGACTGGGACAGGAGGAACCGTCTGAAGGTGTACCAGGGCCTTTACTGCGTGGCCATCAGGGACTTCAAGCAGGCTGCAGAGCTTTTCCTCGACACCGTCTCTACCTTCACCTCATACGAGCTCATGGACTACAAGACCTTTGTTACTTATACAGTTTACGTCTGCATGATTGCCCTACAAAGGCCCGACCTCCGTGAGAAGGTTAGGAAACAAAGTGAAAGAAGTGATCATGCCTGTAAATATCCTGTAAGTTTTTAAACCAGTAAATTTTTTTTCTTGCAGGTGATAAAAGGGGCTGAGATTCTGGAAGTGCTGCACAGCCTCCCTTCTGTCCGCCAGTATCTATTTTCCTTGTACGAGTGCCGTTACTCCGTGTTCTTCCAGTCTTTAGGTGAGTTTGTCTTTTATTATTTACAAATAAAATCCTACTGGATAAGATTGTGTCGTCATACCCTGGGCATTCTGTATTAAGGAGTCCTGTTTTCTCCTCATTTGTTCCAGCTCTGGTGGAGCAGGAGATGAAGAAAGACTGGCTCTTTGCTCCACACTACCGCTACTATGTAAGGGAGATGAGGATCCAGGCCTACAGCCAGCTGCTGGAGTCCTACCGCTCCCTTACGCTGGGATACATGGCGGAGGCCTTTGGTGTCAGCACAGAGTTCATTGACCAGTGAGTTGGAATCTTCAGCTTATGCTGGAGATATAATTGTTTTGAAGGGGGGGACTGTTTTAGTACATTTATTCAGTGGATAAAACATAATTAGACATTGTCTAATTACATTGTCTGCAACATTCCATTATATGATTGGCTGATCATTGCCCAGAAACTTAAAACAGGGTCCATATGCCAAATCTGAGACCATATATGTATATATATAAAAAATAAAAAAAAAAGAGAGCTATGTAACTTCAAGACCATGGTGTAAAGGGCAGAGTTAGGTAGCGCTGTGGCTAGCTGTGCTCAGTAGCTAAAAGGTTAGCCTCCTTAAGAACATTCAGTTAATCAAACCGTTCATTTTCTACAAGTAGAATAATAGTTCTTTTCGGATATGTTCCATTTGTTATCAGATAAGGACATAAGACATGGATTGAGACTTGTCATCCTGTTAAATGCAGAGTTCAGTCTGTCTTAGAAGTCAGCACTTTCCTTCAAGAATTATTGTTTTCTACTTTTGGCTACTCTGTTACCAAAGGGAATAAATTAAAATAGTAGCAAATGAGCATAATAAAGTTGTCACTCCTGTTGAAACTTGATTCTTATGAACCCGGTGCAGTACAGTTTGTGACGTCATAAAAAACAAAACAAAAAAAAAAAATGGGCGGGGCTACTAGCACCGAAGTTTTCTTCTGCTTTAAAAAAGTTGAATTTATTTTGTCCTGCATCTTTAGAGCAAATGTCCAATATTCAGCGTCTGTAATCTCTGTGGGAAGCAGAAATGTACTTTATTATTGGTAATTAGTATCATAATCAGTCTGCATTCATCACATCACTTGAATCCTCATGTCATTGCTTTTGCCTGCAGGGAGCTATCCCGATTCATAGCTGCCGGACGTCTGCACTGTAAAATTGATAATGTTAACGAGATTGTGGAAACCAATAGGTAACGTTTGTACATTTAAATGCCCAAATATACCAATGCAGTAATTTTTTCTTTTTTTTTAACCAGAGAATGAACTTAACATTTTGTCCTGCTTTTTTTTTTTTTTTTTTTGCAGACCTGATAGCAAAAACTGGCAGTACCAGGAAACCATCAAAAAAGGCGACCTGCTGCTCAACAGAGTGCAGAAGCTATCAAGAGTCATTAACATGTAACTACGGCGGCCATCTTTATTTCAGTGATGTTTCCCGTTGGATTACCCAAACCTGTTATTTGTCTGACAAAGTGGCTTATATTGTGTATATAATAAACCTGTTTACCTAAAATGGTCTCAAGTTCTTTTGACAAACAAGGCAGAGGCAACTTTTCATATAAATAACAGTATAAATTATTTTATTTACACAAACTTGTTACAAAACAAATATACTATACAATCTTTTTCTTTAAATATTAATTCTAACCTATGCTTTTTTGTTCATGAATTACATAGCAGCCAATACGTAAAGTCCAGCTGAAATGATTCTGATAATGTATACAGAAAACAAATCTATACACGCTTTTACAAAGAATGAATGGTGGGTTGTTGTTTTTTTCCTCTTTCCCAGCCTTGATTTGTATTATGACGTTAACATTCCAGGTCTGCAGTGCGGACAGAAACTCTCCAACAGGTGAATGAAATAAAATGTTTGTGTTGTGGAAGGAAAACTAAGGTTTGTTTGCTGAGCAGATGAGGAGCTCTGCTTTTTAAGGGTTCACAGGCTGATATACTGAACCAAACTCCAATACTCTGAACATTCAAGTAGGTTAAAACAACCCAACGAATACTGTCTTCAAAGAGTCGGGGAGAAAAACAAATTCAGGCACTTTCTTGATTTGATATTTCTAGAAGCTGCTGAACTCATTCTGGAAAAGCTGGGATTTAAATGGATTGGCAGCGAGGAAGCAAACCGTTCCTCTCTTCCTTGCAGGTAGCCAAGTCCTTACAGCGTTTTTTTTTGTTTTTTTTTTTACCCCCTGATCGTCTTCAAGTGTTTTTTCATTTGGATAAAAGAGCACAGCTTCAGGCCATGACATTTCAAACTTCAGGGTTACAGAGTTTGATCTATAGGCAACATAAAAGCGTCTGGTAAAAGCACATGTGATTCAGACCTTGGTAAGTGAATAAAGGTTACTTTCATACAGACACATGCTACAGTGGCGATATCTTCCCCCCCCTTCCCTCCTTAAAGGTAGAGTACACGATTCATGAGATGCTTCGATGTATTCAGATGTATTGCATTGTAGACTTGGCAGTGAACCACTTTAAAATAGTCCTCTCCGCGGACACTTTTTATTTTTATAAATAATCTCCAAAATTGTACTAAAAAATTCATTTGTAGGAAAAATGCCCGTGCAAAAATACATACTTTACTATGTACAATTGTTAACAAAATATGTATTCTCAAATAGGGACACATGTTTGATACATAGGCTACAATAAAATGAGGTGAATTAAAGAGTCTTTCCTAAAAATAAAGTGTTTCGGCTCCACTTGACATCAGTGAGGGGATTTTATATAAATCAACAAGGGTTACCAAAGCTCTGATTTTCTCGAAGTCATCTCCATGAATCTCGCACCGTAAAACTCCTATTCAAAAAGCAGACATTCTGATACGATGGGCAAGCACTGCGTGTCTTAAGACTGGTTTGATAAAATAATTGGAAAATAAGGGCGTCCGGAGTTTGTTTCAATAATGCAATTCTAAACAGAGAAACTGATTCTTAGGGGTATATTTCAAGTGTTTGGTTAATGATTATCAGCTGAAAGTTCTCAAACAACTGAAACTACTACATAAGACCAATAAAAAAGGACTTTTTAACACAATCGCTTGACCTTGTCCAGCAGAAAGTCACGTTTCCATCCCTACAAAAGACATCTTTACTGCAGAAACTGGCTGTTCAAAGAAAGCGTCCAAGCCTTTACCAGAATCAGGCCTCCAAACACGTCTCTACGACATTAACCTGTGCATATCTTGAGCTGAGCAATTTCATAAAAGAAAAGCAGCTAATTTGGCTCAAAGATCCAAAGTTCTCCTTTTCAAATGAAGGTAAATGTTGATTTTGATTTGAAAATCAAAGTTCCAAACAGTAGAAGAGTTGAGCTCAAGTTTAAAGTGTTCATTTGGGGTCAGATTTGCTGGTGTTGGTCCAAAGTAGCAGCTGTCTACCACAAAACTAAACCGCACACAGAATCTCTTGATATTTTTTTTCCAAGAAGACACCAGAGAGCATGGATAAGATGTCTATAACAAAATACTACTATAACAAACTTCACAAGAGCCACAGGCTGATCTACCCGCCATGCGGCACTGAAGCAGTGATCTATGCTAAGAAAGAGCAGGAATTGAGGGCATGCACTATGCTTCACATAGAGATACTTCTCAAAGGCAACATCCCAATTTTATTGATCTTGTGTAATTATTTGTAGTCATTTGAGAAACTTACCAGAAGGTTCTATTGGGCTGTAAGCCTTTATCTCCAAATGGGAGTGGAAATAAACCTTTAAAATATATATCACAGTGTCTATTCATAAGTTTCATTTTCTGAATTAAACAACAGATGCACCATTTTATTGAGATCTACCTGTATTAGTATAATGCCATCTATGGAGTTTCAAAAGTGCCCAAATGTAATAAATTAAAATAGCAAAAAAATGCCTAAAGATAAATGTTCAATTAGCCAAAGCCTTGAATAGACTAGCTAAAAAAATATCAGACCAATTATTTCATGGTCAAAAGCTGCATTTATTTTATCTTGTAGTATTACCCATCTGACTGAGTGGGCGTGGCTCATATCGTCTTTAAATGATTGGTCAGAAGGAGATGTAAAGATCACCAATCAGATGTCACACTCTACGCTTGCGTGTCATGGCGGACGGCAGCAAAACAACCACAAACTAATGGTTTTAAACATGACTTCAAATTTAAATTAAATTCACATTGAATGCTATAAACATATTCAGCAGATTTGCATAAGTTTGGATTTTTTATTTCATTATTTCTCGATGTATAATGTTTAATATATTTTTGCAGTTTTGGCACTCCATAGAGAACAGCTTTATCAGCGAGGCGTTGATAAGGTAACATCCAGAGATGTGGTAGTGGTTAGACACCGGAAGGGACAACTAAAACCTCGGAGACGAGCAGACGTGCAAGTTTGTTCCAGTTAAGACGTACCGTACCTGATTCCGTGTGAAGAAACCAAAACAAAACATTACAATTCACATCTTTCCACACGCAGCTGAGGGGTTTCACACAGCTTCGTGGAGATAAAGTAGTTAAGTTGTGGCTAAAACCATACAGCTTGTTAAAGTTTCTTTTTGATCCACATTGCACTGGTTACTTCTTCATGAGCGGAACTCCGCCCCCCTCAATGCCTTTTCTTTTCTGAAGTTAAAAATAAATGAAGTCTGCAAAGCTGCAGCAGCTTTTGGCGAGCTTTGTGGACAGCTAAGCAGCATCAGTGGAGAAAAGTATTTAGTGCTGTTTTCACAGTCGGAGAAGGGGGTGGGGGGGGTTAGGTCTACTGTTACTGTGGTGTTTTTTTTGCACAATGTATAGATTCAGGAACTGAACAGGCGTCCCCTCAGGAACAGGCTTTTCTCTCCAACGGAGGAATCGATCCAATGGGCACGTCAGGTGTCCTTTTTCACATAAAAAAAAAAAAAAAACAACCATCTTCCTCAAGGCTACAAAGACCCCCTTTTATAGGACAGTGTAAAAAGCTTCTAAGAAATCAGAAAAAGGTTATTCTTGCATAATTATCGTGGATGATTACAGAGCTAACCAGATTATCTGCCGGCGGGAGGGGCAGGGGGGGGCTGCCGCTGTATGTCGTAGGTAATACAGTCATCACTTTTCTTCTCCTGCTCTCCTTTGCAAGGCTTCTGAGATCAGGCGATGGGGGGGGGGGGTGTATTTACGTTGGGGACTCCAGCAGAATATGACATTGCACAGTTTACGCACTCGCTCCTCTACTTACTCAGAGGAGAGCGGCTTGCTGTGCTCCCTCTACCTCCTAAACAGCTGGGAAGACCTCTCAGATTGTGGGGGGAGGGGGGGTTCTACATTGCATTCAGAACCTCTGCCTATCCACGTCTCTTCAGACACACTCACACATGGCTTTGGGAGAAACAGTAAGGACAGCGTCTACTTCACTAAGCAGTCCAGATCATCTCCACCCTGAGGATTGTGGGAAGCTGAGAGTCACGTGGATTTTATTTCACAAGGCCTCGTGCAGTCCAGAACAGCTTGCACACCACTCTGGACTTTTCTCTGTCCGCCCGTTTTCATGGCAGAGGCAGGAAGTCGCTGTCAGGGACGAGCTTTTGGCTGAGGAAACAAAAGACAAGATGCCAATAAGTTTCACACAAAAGCCAATCTACTGACGGGTCTCTTTGGTTTAACATATTTTCTAGATGACCTTTTTACCCTCGATGCTCGTCAGCAACTAATAGGTCCCCTTATTGTGACTTGTCCTTAAGTTAAACAATAACTTTACCAGGATGTTACATTAAGAACACAGAGTGGGCGTGGATATTTAGTTAAAAACAAAAAATAAACTAATAAATGGCTAAATGTTGTTTCTAAAACCAAAAAGGACTGCTTGGAAATACAAAAGATTGACTACAGACTGCTGCAGACCGCATGAGCGGCTCAACACAATAGTTATAAATGGCAATTACTGGTCCTTTTATTTATTTATTTTTTATTATTATTATTACACTTTTTACCTATGTTTAGCTTAATTATTATGAACCTGTGTGGTAAGAAACAGTAACAAAGGCGATGTGCTGTCATGGGCTACAAATAACCATACACAGCATGATTATATTCATGATGAAACATTTTTCAGATTTTACCCTGTTTAGCATTACATTCACCAACTTCTGCAACAACAAAAGGCCTCAGACACAATTTCACTCACAACCAAGATTAAATCTATTGACCCTCTTCCCACTGTGGAAAACAGTCAGCTTTAACGCTGATTTATCCATTGCTGATTTGAAATAACTTTCCTGACTTGATGTGGGAAAAAAATGATGTCTGATGTCTTTTTCTTAATGCCTGATTAATTGCCTTGTTGATTTACTGTGTTGCTGTTAAAACTGTACACTTCAATTGCTCAGAAGCAAGTCTATAAAATTAAGTTGGACTTTCTACATGCATCTATCAGCTGTGATTTTATTTTTTTGTTGCATCAAACCACCTTGGAAAAGTTTACCCACTGTTGGCAAAGTAGCTTGAGATCAATTACATGAAATGGAAAGTTAAGTCCGGTGTACACTGTGCGATTTTCCAGTCGGACCGACTTTTAGCCTGATCGTGCATCGTGAGTTGTGTAGTGAACAGGGGGATACGAGGGGCGATTAGCCTCTCATGACCACTTCCTGATCAGGAATCGTGAGATCAAACATGTTAGATTTTCTCCCGACCGTCATGGGTAAATCGCTCAGTGGGCAAACAAGGATTCTTCTTCCTCTCAGATGTAAACACAGCAGCGTGGCAGAGGTGCAATGAGTGAAATGCAGTTCTGTCTGTAAAATTGACAGACCGTAGTAGCCACGTTTGCTCAGCCATGTCTTTTTCCAAATACGTCGTCACCTTTTCTTTTTAGGGCTTTCAGCACAAAATTGCACAAATTGCCAAGGCAGTGCGTTTCACTATAGTGAGCTTAATATTCCCCTTCTATTTGTTTGGCTTCCGGAGAGAGGAGTCAGAGTAGCTCCATCTCACTGTGGAGCTGAGTCCAACGTGGTTTTTAGTCGTACAGTGTGAGCAGGTAGAGTGCATCAGAGCGTCGTGCTGCACATACATCGTAAGCTGTGAACTCACACTGTACGACCAAACCCTGCGGTTTTATTCAAACAGGGTGAGCAGTAGCTGCGTGCAACGACGGAAAAAGATCGCTCAGTGTACGCCCAGCTTTAGTTGTCTTCCTCCAGAGGCAGAGCTGTTTGCATACAGGTATGCAACAATTTTATAAGCGATTCCCATATAATTCCAGTAAAAACAATATGTGGCTAAAAACAATAACCGTAATTTTCGGACTATTAGCCGCACCTGAATATAAGCCGCAGGTTTGTTATGTTTAATGTCCGTCTATATCGCTGTCGTTCTGTCTCGTACCACTCGTAGAAGTCTGCTTCCGGAGGACTTCCGCATTCCCGCGCGCGGGCTACCGTACTTGTGTGTTGAAGCAAATGTGACGTCAACATGTTGGATGATAAAATCCATAGATTTAGGTATTACCCTGTAAAAGTCCGTAGATAAGCCTCATTGTTTTTAAGCCGCAAGGTAGAAATATGGGGNACCATCAAAGTCTCACTTTCTACTTTCAACTATTAGTCATTATTTCATCTTTATTTGATTTGATGCTCATCAGGAATTAATTTGATTTCTCAGTTAGAATAAAACTGCTATAGAAAAGCTTATTGGTCTGCAGCTGATTGGCTGTGAAGGTTAACCAATCAGAAGTTAGGATTTATGATGCAGACAGAAAAGTTTAAACTATTTAAAGATTCAATGTAGACAGAAAATAAACTTATGAGAAATATTCATGTCTGCCTTTAGAAGGTCAGAGATTTATATTTTAATTAGAGTTCTATATTAAAAAGTAACTTTATTTGGAATAAATTCAGATTTCAGAATATAAATTAATTTATGTTTTCATTTCATATATTATAGTAACATTTCAAGTTGTTATATCTTTAACTCCAACAGCAGGATTATTATCTAAAAAGTCCATTAAGACTGAATGAATGAGATGGAGGGAGAAAGAAGGGAATAGGAGACTAAGGAAGGAGAGGAAAGGAGGAAGACTTTAGTCCATCAGGGAAGCTGGTTGGAGATGATGGAAGATGGTTGGAGATGATGGAAGATGGATGGAGCTAAATGGAGGACAATCCTGGAAGGAAACCTGATGGAGGCTGAAAAAGAGCTGAGACTGGAGCAGAGCTTCACCTTCCAGCAGAACAACCAGCATAAAACATGAAGCCAGAGATACAATGGATGGTTGGATCCCAGCATGTTAATGTGTTAGAATGGCCTAGTCAAAGTCTAGATCTAAAGCAGCTGTTTCCTGTTTATGGCAGAGAAGAGCAGAAAGATTGAAATATCCAAAGCTGGTAGAGACAGTGTTGTGGTCAAGACCACCTAACCCGAGACCAAGACAAGACCAAGGCTGAGGGAAGTCGAGACCGAGTCAAGACCAAGACCAGCGCCAGTTTGTGACAATAAAATGTGAAACATGATCAAAATCACTAAAATTGATCTAAAAGACCCACATTCACATAAAAACAACTAGATATTTAACATACAGGACTGGACTAAACATAAACATCTTTATTTAGTACTTTTGTGTAGTAATCACAGAATTTCAAACAATTAATCAAAGTCGATCAAAATAATATTTTCTCTGCTGTTCTTGAACAGTACATACATTTATGTTGTTTTTAAATGTGCTATTTCAAAACAATGTGCAAAATTCTGTAAAATGTGTAAAACTGAAAAAATGCCAACCATTTCTCTTGTTTCTCTTTCATATACAGATTAAAGCTATATTATATAACTTTTCTTAAATAAATCTATATCTGTCACCAACTTGTGAAAATATGTTATGAGACAGATAATTTGTTGAAAAAATAGATTGATCTCCTTCACTGTATTTACCAATGAGACAGGTTATTGCTTGGATTT
>NW_015152090.1:76852-79566 GCF_000732505.1 Cyprinodon variegatus | reverse complement strand
ATGTACATAAATTAGGGTATAATATAAGGTACAACATTTTACTAATTAAATTTATTATTTCATGTCATTTGTTTACATTACATTTATTAAAGCTATTATAATAATTACAATTAATCTTAAATGGCAAAAAAACACAGTGAATTTAAACATTTGACTCATGGAATTAATCTCAACCATGTAAACAATAATGACTATTAACAGGGTAAAAATAGTGTAAAACTAAACACTTATTATAAGACTAAAACTGATGAACTTCCCTAACAAAGAGTCAACAGAACATTAACAACTGGTTTGATCAAACATCAGCACAGATAAAGGGAAGCTGGTTTCTGCACTTACAGCAGATTAGAACCTGAGATTATTTACACAGATCTTCAGATTTATGGCACAGAGTGGTTCTTCCTGACAGAAACTCATCTACGATCCTTAGCAGAATCTAACTATACTTTTTCCGCTGTGGAGGTACTGATACGCATCTGTTCTTTTATAGTTGCTCATTGTAGAGCCGTCTAGACCGAGTGACAATACAAAATAGTTATAAATGTCCTTATATGTTATATGAGGCACCCCTTCATATCATCCTCCCACTCATGGATAGTTTGAGGCTGTGGAACTGACCTGCCACTTTGAACACGCAGAGATTTTTGGAAGAGTTCCTTCATTTGTTTCAGATTTAGGCAAACTAGCGGTAGTTGGGCCGGGGTGTCACTAACCGTTCTGTCCTGGAAGAAAGAGCGGCTCATTTGCGCATGCACAACCAGATATACATCCGGCTGTCCATTATTAATGTAATTATGTTACTAAAATTACTTGTTTTTGTCCTTAACTCACTAAAGAATGCTAATAGACACTTTAAAGAATGTTTTATGACTTTTCTGAGACAATTTTGATGCTTTTTACATTTTCTCCTTCAAACAGCTTCTCTGATGTCATCATGGGACACGATCAGAGCAGTCCGGCTAAACCTGATTAAACCATGTTTATCTGCATTTTAGTTGGTTCTTTCTTTAGATTATACACAATATACAGTTAACATGAAAGGTGCACATGCACTGAGTCGACGATGGCGCGTTTTGCAGCCGCTGCTCTCCGCTACCTGTTTTTAAGTTACTTTTCAAAGTTTTTACAGAACTTTGGGCTGTGTAATCACATTCAAGTGTGAGCAAAAAACTTGACTTCGCTTCTATCGTCCAAACTCCAACTGCCATCCCGTTGTTTTTGTGTCTGAGTGTGGTTAACTAACCTCACTCTCCAACTGTTCTTCTGACTCGACGCAGTTGCTGCTGTTGGTTAGCCACCCGCTGCTGTTAACAATGTCAACCTCCAAGTTCTACATCTGGTGTATCCTCCTCTGGACTGTCCTCTCCACTCTACATCGACCTGGGGCTGGTCTGTCCCAGTATTCGGCAGCTGATCTCCTCCTGCTCCGTGGGCTTCTGTCTGCGCCTCCACCGCCAGTTCTCCAGCTACACCCGGAGATCATGCTCCTTCCCCGCTGAAGATACATCCACCACAGATCCCGTCGGAATTTCCACATCGATGACTCCAATCCAATACCATCATTCTGGTCAACTTCACGCCGCTCTCGCCGATGTTCCAGTCGGACCGCTTACTTCAGTTCGCTTGCTAGCCTGGCTAAGGCAGCAAGCCCCGCCTCCGGTCATATCAACTCTACCATCAACTTTGGTCTCCTGAATGTCCGCTCTCTCAAAAACAAGGGTCATCTCATCCAGGATCTCATCAATGACCGTAAGCTGGACTTCCTCTGCCTCACGGAGACCTGGCAACAACCTAAAGACTTCTCCCAGCTCAACGCCTCCTCTCCACCTGGGTTTGTTTACCACTCTCTTCCTCGTGTTTCCGGCCGCGGGGGAGGTCTCGCGTTACCTCATTGCGAGAGGTGGAAGTTATTGCCTGTTTCTATTCCAGTTTTCCTCTCTATGGAATGCTTTGCATTTGAACTGCCTGGTCCTACTCCAATATTTATTTCCATAGTCTACTGTCCCCCCAAACCACATAGTGACTTTTTAAATGAATTATCCATACTACTTACCCACCTAACTACTCTCTCTCCTAATGTCATTCTCCTAGGTGATTTCAATATTCATATGGACAATGTAAAACTTTCACTCACCAGACTTTTCCTCCTGCCTGGACAGTTCTTGATTTCATCAGTATGTTGACTTTCCCACCCACATAAAAGGATATTCGCTGGACTTGATTTGCTGCTCTGGTTTAATCCCATCTAACTGTTCTGCTGATGATGTCCATATTTCAGATCACTTTCTTCTATCCTTCAACGTTTCCCTGTCTCTTTCTCCATAATCAAGCCTGTCCGCCAGATTTCCTTCCGCAATATTAAGAACATAAACACAGTCATTTTATTCTCCCACATTGACAATATCCCAATCCCTGTTCTGTCCTCTCCGTACCACCTTGTCTCCCAATACAACTCTGGACTTTCCAATATTCTCAATTCCCTCACCCCTCTCAAAACCCGGTCTGTGTCCTTTTCCCGCTCCGCCCCTTGGTTTACTCCTGAGCTCCGCCTCATGAAAGCCAAAGGTCGGCAACTGGAATGCCTCCACAAAAAAACTGGTCTCTCCATACACAAAGAAATGCATAAAACTCATCTACTTCAATATTCAAACTTAATAGCCATTACTAAATCAAATTACTATTCTGACCTTATCTGCTCCAATGATGGAAATTCC
>NW_015152090.1:70604-71758 GCF_000732505.1 Cyprinodon variegatus | reverse complement strand
AGCTCGTCCTCCAGAAGCTTTAGCTCTATCTTAAACATGTTTTGCTGTTTTGTAAGTTCACTCTGCAGAAACACAGAAAATTAGAAACACATTATGTAGGGGCTAAGCCACGCTTAAAGCCACTGGAATGTTTTAAACCGGAATCTTATGGTTGACGCGCTTTGCCGGGGTTAGATGGTGTGAATAGGAAATGTCCAGACGCTGTTCTTGCTGTTTAAAAGGTTGATTTATTCCCACTCTTGCTGCTTACAAAACAAAAAAAATGATACAACAGCCAGCTGTGAGTTGACAGCGTTTCCCCGCCATGCGGTCAAACCGATTTGCCCTTTCCGGTGAAACACACGCCCATACACACATCATTTCCCCTCTTTTATAGAGCTTATACATAATGGCTTCTACATACCGGCCCCTAATTGTTAGACATAACAATTCCACAGTACATATTTTTACAAGCCAAGAATATTTAAATCAAGACCATAAGTTACATTTCATGCAAAAGACACAATTTGGTGATGGGCCGCTCAAAAACACCACTCTTTGTTTGCAACTTTACAGTGCGAACAAAACCCCTTTTGTCCGGCAAAACCTCTAATACTCTTCCCAAACACCAAGAACCTCGTGGTGCTAAAGAGTCAATGATTATAACAATGTCCCCAATAATCAAGTTTCTTTTAGTTTGGTTCCATTTTTGCCTTTCTTGGAGCAATGATAAGTATTCCCTGGCCCATCGTCTCCAGAACAGATCAGAGATGTATTGAATCTGCTTCCAGCGTCGTTTTGCATACAAATCCGCTGTATCAAAAAGTCCAGGTGGTAGTGCTGGTTTGCCTTTCAGTAACAGCAAATGATTAGGTGTAAGTGGTTCCAAATCCTTTGGGTCTTCTGAGAGCTTTGTGATTGGACGATCATTAAGAATGGCTTCAATTTCACACATAACTGTGTTAAGACCTTCCATATTCAATGATTGCTTTTGTAAAACTGAGCTTAGAATGCGTTTTATCATGCGTATGATACGCTCCCAGATGCCACCATGATGGGGTCCTGCAGGTGGGTTAAAACTCCATTCTACTCCAGATGAAATTAGTGTCTTTTGAATCTTCTCGTGATTTAATGCATCCAAAGCTTCTTTCAGTTCTCTTGCTGCACCGACAAAG
>NW_015152090.1:66390-67373 GCF_000732505.1 Cyprinodon variegatus | reverse complement strand
AGCTCTCCTATCAGACCGGCTCCAAGATGTGCCCATATCCTGTGTACTCTTAAAGACACGAAGGCTGTCTTGATTAGATGACCTTCGTACACACGGTGACATCCACAATGTGAAGGAACACCCTCTACTCTGTCTAATCTGACTAAAAAAATAACAATGCACATAATGTATAAAAGAATAAACCTAACAGTATGTTAAGAACATATCTGCCTTCCTTTAGATGTGCAGTAGAATCCATTGTGTCCATAAATTTCAAATCCTCCCTTGACATCTCTTTACCTGCTGAGGGTTTTTCATTAAAGTCATGATTGTACTGGTTTTGTAGCATTAGCTCCAGAATTGTTACAGAAATTCTGTTCACAACTGCTGTTCGACTCATTTCGTTTCCATGCGTTGGTCCGTTGATGACCCATCCCAATACTGTCCTTATAGCATAAGGGCCATCCGATCTGCTGTTGATTACTTCCCAGGGCTCCAATAGCTTGGGTGCGTTGGTTCCTATCAACAACTCAACAGTAGCATCTATGTTGAGAATAGAAACCTTTGACAAATATGGAAATCTTTTCAGATCTGCAGGTGTAGCAATATTTGACTTTAATACTGGCATTTCTTTTTGTGTTAAAACCTCTGGAAGCAGGTGAAAAGTGTTTGAATTCATCCCTGCAAGTTCAATTCCAAATAACAGGTGTGCTGGAACCACTTTTTCTTGTCCCATGGTAGTCAACAAAAACAGAGTTTGCCTTCCTTTAATCTTGAATTTTTTCATAAGCTCTTCCGTGCAGAATGTAGCAGAACTACCGGGATCGAGAAATGCGTAAGTCTGCACCTCTTCAGTTCCTGTAGTGGACTTGACACGAACTGGAACGTTGGATAAAAGACAGTCTTTTCCAGCCCCTGTAAGACCAGCCCCTGTAAGTGGTCCCCACCCTGTGGAAGACCTCCTGTGTGGTTCCGGTTCCCAAAACGCCACACGCCAGGGATCC
>NW_015152090.1:59384-64563 GCF_000732505.1 Cyprinodon variegatus | reverse complement strand
CAAAAACAGGAATGTCCCGTGGTGGAAGAGTCAAAAAATGTTGTTGCTGCACAACTGCTTCCATAATCCTATTCTGTTTTTCCATGATGGTGAACATGTTATTTGATAAAGCTTGATCATTTTTTTGATCTTGGGTTTCTGCAGTGTCTGTTCCCTTTCTTTGAGCTGTATTTAATGGTTCCACTGACAAACAATATGCATCTTGGTTGTCTTGCCTGTATTGTTGTTTGTAGTCCTTTTCTTTAGGATTAAGTGAGAGAGATATTGACTTCCTTTCCCTTTCCAAATAAGAGTTCATGCCATTGGATTTTGCAGTTGAACGTTTATCCTCCATAGCCTGAAGAATGTCCAGTTTAGCTGTGGCTGCAGCAAGCTCTTTTTCCATTTTGAAGTTGCTCTTTTTTCCTTTTTAGCAACAGCTCTTGTTCCTCCAATGCATGACGCTCCTTCAAAGCTGCCATATGAGCTAAAAGAGCTGCCTTTTCTGCAGCAGCTTCTATTCTTGCAGAGGAAGTACTTGTTCTTGAACTGGTCACACTGTTTGTACTTTTGCCCACATCGGAAATACTATCATTAGGATATGTTATCATGACAATCTTTTGTTTCATCCACCCCTTAATTTTCAACATTATGTGCTTGTTTTTGTATCACCCAAAGATTAGCATTTTTGACAACATCTGTATTAAACATAATTTTTGCTTTAAACCAGGTTTCATGTTTTTCCTTTTCCTCTTGTGGCAATAAACCCATGATAGAATTGGGAACACCATATATTTCATCACACTACTCAGACATAACATTCAAAGTACTTTTCACTTCACAAACATTTCCCATTTCCATTAGACCTTTGATAGTTTCTGTTAGATTCAAAATATTGTGAGTTCATATTTCATATAGGACAAAAATGAATCTGAAGCACAAAAGGATTTTTTAAACAGAGCTTTACCTGCAGGAATGAGAAAGGCTGCTGAATGAGAAAGGCTGCTGCTCACATCCCAGCACCATTCTGCCCCCCAACAGAACAGCAGAGTCTTTTATTCACAGAGCTGAAACAGATGGGTGGGTTTTATGACCCTAGAATGACCAACTGGCTGAGAGGCAGGTCATAAAGGTTTATGACCCTGTAAATGCCTTCTGACTGAAGGCATGTCTAGAATAAACCTCCTGATTGAATCACAGGAAAGAATGTAGCATCTTATTTCTTCAATGTTTCATATGCCCACACATTAATTTTATAATTGTCATTCAATAACTCTAACATCCCCCCCTGTTGGGCATATTAAACATCAGCATCTTTCAATTCATATTGTATTCATAGAAGTAGGAATATGAGTACAAACATAACAGTCTGTTTTGTTCAAATCTTCAGTAACGCGCTTGGAATGCTGCCACCACATCTTGGCACTGTAGGATGACTTGCTGTGGATCCATCAAAGACCATTCTGTTCCTCCTTTGTTTCAGACAGTCAGTTTGAGTCTCTAGGAACACCAGTCCAACGGTCATCACCGGGCAGCAAAACCACTTTGGTTTTTCCCATCTTCCCCAGTCCCTCCAAGGAAACACCCACTAACCGGACTCTAAAAGACTGAGTTAGGTTGGTTTCTTCACCAGCGTTGAGACGAGTGGTCCTAAAAAACCAAACCCCTTTGAAGCTGGGCTTCACCACAGATCCGTACCTTAGTTGTGGGGTCCCTGTGAAGGTTACTGGGCTTCTTAGGAAAATCTTTAATCAGCTTTCAATGACTCTGGTGGATTCAAGTCTCTCTTTCCTGGATATATTCACAGTGGTGGGGGTTGTTGGTTGCACAATGTAGGGTCCTTCCCACCTCGGAGATTTCCAATTCTTCCTTTTGATGATTTTAATCAGCACTCGGTCTCCAGGCTTCAGGCCTTCCCGTGGGGAAACAAAAGGAGCTCCGGGCAGATTACATGTTCTTTGAACAGTTCTGTATATGAACAGCTTCAAAATTCAGTTAATGGGTCAATGTTCTTTTTCTTTTTCTGCCAATGGCTGTCCTTCCCATAAGGGTAGAACAAAAGGTCTCCCATTCACTATTTCAAAAAGGGGTCAAACCATTAGATATGGGAGTAATCCTCATGAGTAGTTTTACTAAATGCAAACACTCTGGTCATGGCTTTCCTGTTTCTGCCATGAATTTTCTCAATCTGTTCTNCTAGACCAATTTAGAGTTGTGGATTTGAATCTGAGTTTGTTAAACCTGCTTCTTGAAACGGAACCCTGGTCTCTAACAACCCAGTCCCTGGACCTAAATATCAGACAAAAAGCATAATTCAAATTTAGCCAAACTTTCACTTTGTTAAGAATAATTAAAATAAGAACCAGGGTCTCAAATTTGGATCAGCAGTGAGCATAGCTACACAGAAACTAGAAGCTACAGATTAAATCCTCTCTAACAGTTTTAAATAAAGATAACAAATCCTCAGTGGAATAGTTGGCTTGATAACAGTCTGCCTCTATATTGCAAAAAACTGATATCCATCAAATTCTGATATTGCAAATACCTGAACAATTTGAAGTGTTAAAATGTGGTGAGTTGTCATGATCGCAGCACTGATCTCTGGTCTAAGTATTAATCTCACACATCTGCTTAGCTCTGTCCATTTCTCATTACCTGTTCATCTGATCCATCTTAATTAGTCACTAATGTCCAGCCTTCAGACCAGTCATCAGAACCAGATTATTTTGAGGCATTGGTGAGATTTATTCTAGCCTACCTGTGTTCTGACCTGATCCTGACCTGTTCTGCCCCTCGACCTGCGAAAAGTCTCTGTAAAGTGCCTTGAGATGATGTATTGTGAATTGGTGGTGTATAAATTAATTCAATTGAAACTATAGTTTAGTAACTTACCAAAAATGGGATTTTCTATACGACGTATGGGGACAGAAGATTCCTCCAAGGTCGCTATATGTATTTTGCCACCTGTCAAGGTAACAATAAAAATGGAAAGATGGCATCAAAATCTGTCATCTCTACTGAAGATAAACTGAAAGTAAATTAAATATTATAAAAACATTTTCAGACTTCATTCAATTAGACATAATGGACTAATTTGGTAATGAAATATAAATATACTATATAACTAACTTTTAAATATTAGTGGGCATAATGGAAGGATGAAAGTGCAGATGACAAGCAGGAAACTAATGAGCTGAAGCTGCTGAAAACTGAAGGTAAATTCTTGGGCTGCAGAAACAAGACACCAAAGACAAGAAGTTCATAATGATCCACCAAACCTGAAAGGAGAGAAGCCCATCTCAGAAATCCCAGGATCAGAAGATTTAGGCAAAGAAAACACAGTTAAAGTCAAGAAGTGTTACCATTAGAAAGAAACAGATTATTCCAAAATAAATCCAAATAAACAGAATTAACCTCAAACATCTTGAATTTGACCCCTAAAGGCTAGAAAAATAAGCAGAGGAGAAAACCAAGAAAGAAATTTAAATGGTTGTAACCTACTATGAGTTTCCATCTTAATCTCCGGGTTGATCTCTAAACAGAATAAAGACAAAAAATTATGAACCAATGATGATTATGCAAGGTGATTTGTAATTAGATAAACATTTTAGGATGACAGATGTAATGTTAGGTTCTTACTCAGGTAACCATCCTTCAAGGTTACCCGTTGAAGACCAAAGGCAAAGACAGTATCTTCCGGCACAGCGAAGGTCGTCACCTCTCCCTGATGACACATAAAACACATGTTGATCTATCTGCGCTGATCTGTGAGGTGTTTATCATTTTGGTTAGAGACGTTCTTCTCAGTGTTACTTAACCAGCTCTGACACTGTACCAGCAAAGGTGCAGTGATCACAGCCTCTACTTGACTCTGCTCTCATCCATCAGAGTGAACACCATGACCATTTAATGACCCTTAAAATGTCCCTAGCAGCTAAATGACATGTTGGCTCCTTCAGGCAGTGTGTTGGGGAACATTCTGACCTCTGACTGAGTGAAACACAGAGACACAGATACATGTCAGGATGTGCTCAGGATACAGAACCAGACCAGAAGTCCAAAGAGGCTCCAGAAGGAAATCGACTGCGGTGACAGGAAACAGATCCAAGTTCATAAAACAGGCAAAATCCAGCAGGAGCCAAGAACCAATCAGACGGGAACAGGCAAGCTCAGTGATTGGGAGGCAGAACAGGTCAGGATAAGGTAATCTGAGACACTAAGGTAACACTAAAACACTCTCACCACTGGCACGAGAGAAATAACCTGGCCCTGATGACTGGTAGCAGGCAGCTTAAATAGTGGCAGGAGCAGGTGGATCAGATGAACAGTAATGAGAAACTGGGCAGAGTTAGACAGGTGAATGAAATGAGTAATTAAGCCAGTCATGACAAGAACTGATGATTTAAAACCTCACCTTTGAACCCGGTAAAATGCTGAACAACTTCATGAACTTCCCTCTAAGTGACACAGATGCAGCGGTGTTGCTTTTACAAACAACTCTATTGTTGTTGTAAGCTCTCATCTTCACAAAAGCAAGTTTCTCTCCCTCCTTCAGATCCAACTCCTCAGCTTTTTTATTTAATTTCCTGCAAACGGAGAACATATGATGGGAGAGGGTGAGAAACTCCTATGTCCAGAACGTTCACCCCACCCCCCTGGATATTCTACCTTTACTCATAAGCTGCTGTTCTATAAAGTCGGCAACATGGTGAGATCACCTACATGTCATCTCTCATAAAGAGATCCTGCAGGTCCTCTTCTTTGATGCTCTGATTCCACAGGTTGACAGAAGATACTGACTTCCCTGAGAATGCTCCTGCTGTACTTTCAATTGCAGGTGCTCCAGGTATTATGGTCTGTGCATCTCCTCCTGCTTCTATACTGAATGCATTAAAGTAGCTCTTACAAAAATCTTCCACCAGAATCTCACTTTGGGTTCCTGGAAGGAGATATAAGAGCTTTAGAAGTTTCTGTCAGATGTTTTTCACTTTTTCTTACACATAAATCTTAAATAATCAAACATAATCTATCAATATTTAAATGAAAATTCAACATTTGAATGTTTTCAAAGTGATTCTGTGATCAGCTGAATCTGAAATAGTGTGTGAGAGTTACAAACCCAAGCTGATCTTTTCTTCAACAATATCCCCCAGTGTTGGAATAAGACATGTATATTTAGGTCTCCTATTACTGAAGATAA
>NW_015152090.1:55070-58378 GCF_000732505.1 Cyprinodon variegatus | reverse complement strand
AATACCGAGGTTTTCAAAACTGTTTGTTTATTTATTTATTTTTTTAAAAAGTTAAAGTGAACAAAGACTACACTCACAAGAATCCAGAGTGTAATAAAGTTTTCTATTCTATAAAAGGGTTAGAAATATATAAGTACATCTAAACAATGTATGTACAAAATATATCTGCAAAATCTCTAATAGCAGACGTTTGGGCACATTAGGGAGAGGCGGCATAGTTGTTAGGGCACTGCACTTGGAATCCAGAGGTTCTGAGTTCGAGTCCCACTCCCACAGCCTTCAGCCTAGATCTCTGAACAGAGACGCTTAACCCCATACTGTTCCACTGGAACCGTACAATGGCAGCCCACTGCTCCCAAAGGGAATTGGTTAAATACAGAGTTCATTTCGTTGCTCTGTAATGTGACAGGGTAATGACAATAAAAGCTGTGAGGGGGGGGGAGCTGGACAGTTAGCTTCTGTGAGCTATGATAAAAAGCAACTTTTACTGAACTGCATAAATTAATAAAAACTGAATTTAACATTGCTTTAAATCAAAGGAATTGCATGTTTTATATATTATCTTTATGTAAAGGTAATAATTTAGAAAATGTTCAACATTCTTAAACAAATGTCCTATAGCTGAAAATAACAGTTTCTTAAAATGTCTTAAAATTACAGCTAATGAAGCTAAGGAAAATATGTCATCTCTCACCATCAGGGAGTTATCTTACCTTAGCCATGTTTTCTGCTGTCGGTGAATCTGCAGCTGATGGTGCTGAGCTATAGACCTGCCTCTGGTGCCGTCTTTTATATCCAACGCAGACGTTCCACATTCTGAGGAANTTAAAAAACCCACAAACATAACTTGAAAGACAGAAACACATAACATTTAAAGACGGACAAACACAACATTAGATCTATTTATTTAGGTTTTCATCGTATCTACTTTGTGCATGTATCATACCTACACCTCGCCATTTGGAGCTTATGTTTTTATTTATCTGTCTATTTATTTATTTATCTATTTTCGCTTCTTCCACACACCATCTATTTCATTCTTTTACTTCCACTCCTACAAGTATTTTAAATTACTTGGATCAATCTGACACAAACTTTTCATCCCTTTTAATTATTTAATCTCCCTTGCACTCTTTAGTTATTTTATTCTTAATGTCTATTATTTATTATTTTGGAATAGAGGCATCCCTCAAATCCATATTTTTTTTTAAACCATATATTCAAGTGATTTTTTTTTTGTTGGATCCTGCACTTCTACAAACTTCTAATTGTAGATTCTAAGTTATCTCTAATTTTAATTGGACCTTTTCCCATTTTAAAGAATTTAGTCCAGTACAAACACCTAGGGTATTCTACGCACTGGATGTTTATTCAGCAGGACAGCACCCAAAAACTGTTGTGGTAATTTCTGCTTCTACCTTTTCAGGTGAGAAATTCTTGCTTCTGCATCCACAAGAGTTATACTGTATTAATTACTGCTGTTTTAGTATGAAACAACAGAACCTGAAAGGTTCGATTGTTTCCTCACACACTCTTACACAGTCAAACACACCTATTCTAAGGCCTAATATATATATTTTTTATTTTAACCAACATAGACAAAAAACACCTATCGTTACGTGTACACTTTGGAGTCTCCAACTCCAGGCCCTCGCACGCACTGGATACCCAGATGCCCTATTAGCTATCCCTGCTGCGGCAGCTGCAAACCTTACTTAGCTGTGTTCTTATCTTAAAAGAACATAGAGGGTCCCAGACCCATACGCACAGAATACCGATCCCAGATCTATCACAACAAAACCCTGTTTGTCAAATATTCTTGCCACTACAACCAGTTATAGCTTTCACATGGTCCCAGACCAACTTTTGATCAAAAGCTTTAGGCCTACCCTTTTATACTATATTCATCATAACTCCCCCCTGTTTGAGACATGACAATTTCATGGATCAACATAGCTGCTAGTTTTAATCAGAATCAGAATAATTCCAGAGGGAAATTGCTTTTGCTACATGCTCAAGTTACAGTTATATATATATAAATATATCCAACTAAAGAATAAGAATATGGGGGAACTGTTGTCCACACGGGTCCCCTTTAACCCTAAAAGTAGACCNTGCTGAGCTATAGACCTGCCTCTGGTGCCGTCTTTTATATCCAACGCAGACGTTCCACATTCTGAGGAATTTAGAACATGCTGCCACATGTTGTTATTTGAAATGTTTGACTTTACTAGTAGGCCTATTAATGACCATTTCCTGTTGCACAATTCATCCTTTACTCAGAACAGTTTGAGTAATTAACTAAAACACTTGTAAGAGTTTGCCAGAAGATTATGAATTTATTAAAAACTAGAAATGGAAGTTATAGTTAAATGATAGGCCATTCAAATCAAGGGCAAAACTAATTAATTATTAACAGTTACATGCTCATAACTGGAATTAGCTTACTGACCAGGGTTTTTAATCTCTTATTAAAAGGTTGTACTCCTGAATCTGGATTTTTAAAATCCAGTTGTCCTTCACCAATTTAGTAATTTAGGCTTAGCAAAGTTATTAATCACCAACCAAATGTCATACTCCTAGGCCTGGGTGCAGGTTGGTTTTTCCTTTTTTCTCTCCTCAGCAGGGCTGGACGGACAGGTGCTCTTCATCTAGCTGATTTCCACCCTTCTTAAGGAGCTGGAACCAGGAGGAGGGCGTCAGTTCGTTAATGCTCCAGCCTGGTACAACTGATCTTTTACCAAGCCTTGCCTCTTAGCTTTACCTAAATCTAATCCCACACTCTCTTTGCTCCTTTCTCAGAACTCAGGATCCCAAGCCTGAAACAATTCAGAGACTCTTCGCTCTGGACTCCTTTCAGAGACGTTTCAGTCAGCCTCCAGGAACCAGTGAGGCTATTGGCTGCTGAGCAGCTTAAAGCCATCTTGCCTGTCCACCCTCTGACTCTGGACCACTGGTCACCATCCTCCCAAGACAGACACCAAGCCGCCCTCTCTGTGAGTCACAAACATCCCTCACTTTTTCAAACCAGCACTGAACTGTTGCTCATCTGTCACCAAACCTCTTCCAGCAGAACCCAGAAAACCTGCCTGCCAGACTTTTCTCTGTACAGCCTCAAACCTTCAATAAAAACCCTTTAAGTTATTCTTGCCTCCGTGATTGCTCTTATTCAGAGTCTGTAAACCTAAACATGACACCAAATAAATGTGTCTGTCTGAAAGAAGAGTGAATCCAACCTAAGCGATAAATTGTTCATTGTGTAAAATGAACACAAAAGACTGCATGTTAAAATACAATGGTACCTTTAT
>NW_015152090.1:50147-53785 GCF_000732505.1 Cyprinodon variegatus | reverse complement strand
TGAGAAGGAGGATTTTAAATTCTATTCTGGATTTAACAGGAAGCCAATGAAGAGAAGCCAGGATAGGAGAGATATGATCTCTCTTTTTCATTTTCATCAGAATGAAAACTGTGTAGTTTTAAAGCTTTTACCTACTTATTTATTGTGGTTAAACACTTTAATCAAATTATGTTTATGGTATGGGATTTTAGTTCTGGACTTCACAAACACTTGAGAGCAATACACTGCCATGGTGCGGCATCCGGGGAGCAGTGTGGGGTTAAGGGTCTTGCTCAGGGAGGGTTTTTTCTTTTTTTCAGAATAAAGGGGTGGAGCTTCCTTGGAACAGTTTAACCTGGAGGTCTTTAGAAATGTCTTCTTTTCTTCCACAGACACAGTTTAAAAACCAAACGGACCAGTTTTCAGCAGCTTGTTGTTTGTTTTAGAGGAGTTCAACTGAGACATGACTGAATGGGGAGAGTATTAGGATATAACGGCATCTTGACTGCATTTAACTGAAAACATGTTTTGGGCTTTAATACAGGAAGAAATGGTGCTGTATTATCTAAATAAATAAATAAATTATATATATATATATATATATATATATATATATATATATATATATATATATTGTGAAATCATATTTTTCCTTGGCCTGTTTGTGAGATAAAATGTTTAAAACTGTGCTTTTTCTCTGCCTGAATAGGTTGATTATTGAGAAGCCTGAGAAGTTTCCTCCCTAGTTTAGATAAGAAGGAAAAGTTTTCACTGTGTTTTTGTGTCGTTGCCCTCTGCAGAGTAAAATAAATTTTTCCTTCCTTGCTTATCAACTCTCAGTGCTCATTTTTCACAATTTGGCGTCATAAAAACAGGATCCTTCGCTGATCCGTCTGCTCGGTGGATTCTAGGAGAAGGGCTGATCACCAAAACCAGATGGGTTTTTCCTCTACCTTAAACAGGCCATTTCAGAGAAGGAGGACTCTTCTGATGCTCCACCAAGTGGATCGATCTCGAGAGGAGGACGATAACTTCAGGAGACTGAGAGGGGGAGAAAACTAACAAACTCTTTTAAAGGTAAAAAACAAAAAATATTGTTATAACATTAAGTAGGCAGTCAAAAGACAGACCCAGGTAGGCCTTTTTATAACTGCAAAAATTAGGCTGAGGATAGGTTTGCGAACCGAGGAAAACTTGTAGGTCTCTTATAAAATGAATTGGGGCTGAGGGTAAGGCTTTTTCAAGAGTGAAGTTGTATGTCTTACTAAAGAAAAGTAAACCGAGTGTTGCAACAAAATAAAACAAGAAAACAATGATCCGGAGTAATTATGAGCGCTAAAAATAAGAAAAAGAAAAATAAAAACATCTCATAATAGAATATAACATTTCTTTTCTTTTTTTTACTCTTATGCTAAGGATGTGGCCGCGGGTTCGTCTCCAATGGCACCAATGGCAGCACCTCCAGCCTGTATCCCAGTTAATCACAAGCCTGCTGCTCTATGCTCCACCTCCACCTTATTAACCGAAATCTGTCATGATCGGTTTAACAAATTTGACCCACATGCAAATAAACCACTCAGAAAGCACAGAAAAAGTTAAACAGGTTTATTGAAGTTAACAGAAGTTGGGTATGGAACTGAGTGAGCTGGTGACCCGGAACTGGAAGTGAGAAGGGAAGCTCAATCTTGGAAAATCTGAGATTTGCAAGGTGATGAACTCACGCTTGAAGGGAGTCTTGTCAATCCTTGAATCCAGACTGTGTGGTTAAACCAGAGAAGGGAGCAAACATTGGAGGGCGGACAGGGAGACTGGCATTGGATCCGGAGGAGCAAAAGAGTGGACTGTCACTCAGATTTCCGAGGGGTACTTGAACGGAACATATGGAGGTTTTCCCCTGCTCAGTGTAACTCGGCTTTTTCCTTCCAGGGGAGAGAAGGTCCAGGGATCCAGTATCACAGGAAAGCTTCCTGCCGGAGAGCAAAGAAAAAACTCATTAGACTCAGAGAAACAGAGCGAGGTTAGACTCAGCTAAACTCAGCTTGGCTAGAGTACCCAAAAACTGGCAAACACTCTGGGAAAAAAGTATTCAACTATTCATCCTAGTTAAATAAACGGAGATCGATGGATTTCACTCAGTCGGCACATTTATTAATAATCTTTGCAAAGAGAGAACAGTCATCATAAAGCCTTCATGGCACAGCATTCTGCTCTGTTCTGATCTGGGCAGGGTTCGTCCCCGCTTACTTAAGCAGTCAGAGTCATAGCAAATTACACACACTTTGGTTAACAGTAAACCTTGAGAATCTGGATTGTTATGGGAAGAAGCAATGTCTGGTCTACAAATACCAGCCTGGAGAGAAATGTGTGGCCTTGAGAGAAGAACAGACTGAGTGAATTCTTTTATAGTGAGTAAATATGAATATTAATATATAATTAGAGAAAGATATAAATTTTCCCACAACACAGTCCACTCCTCAAATACTCCTCCAGATAATGATCCAACAAGCCGCAGGTGTGCAGGGAGGGACAGCAAAGACAGGGCACCTCCTGGTGGTGAAAAATGGAGACACACAACTGGATTCCAAACAAAATCTACAAATCCTTTTCTAAAAGAGGATGACTTTTAATACCTTGTTTCTCAGAGAGACGAACCAGAGGAGGTTGACAACGGGGGCGATCTGAGACAATCTGTCATGAATTTCTTAAGGGATCTGATCCACATGCAGTAAACCACTCAGAGAACCACTGCACTGATGGAGCTCGGGGTTTGGGGGTGGATGCCGGGGTGGCTACATGCTCATTCCTGGCGGCTTCTCCTCGCTGAACTGTTAAACCAGGTTATGACTCAAGTTGATAGAAACACTAGCCGCTGCTACTCCTATCTGCCAGATTTTAATAAATGCCTTTTGAGTAATGCCACTGTCTGTCTTGCCTGAATACTGGGTCCTCTGTTCTGAGTTGTGACAAAATTTAGTGGGGAATAATGATTTACAGTCAGATAAACACAAATCAAATGGACATTTTCACAAATAAAAAAATAAAAAAAGGCAATAGAGCCAGAGACACTTCACACACGGCGGGCTAACGTTAGCGCTGGCTGGGGTTAGCCTCATGCTAAGTTCAAACCAAAAGCAGCAGGAGCAGCAAAACCGCATCTGCTGCTTCATTTTTGATGCTTGTAAAAGTTTAGTTCTGCCGCGCTGTGTATTTGCTGTGATCAGTGAGAATAAAGTAGTTTTATTATTTTTAAAAGGGAAAATCCACCTGAAAACTTTATCTGTGCAGTCAGTTCATCCAGATTACCATCCTGCCTTCAAATATTATTTATCTGTGGGAGCCGCTCAGACCCCCACATACCGGCGATGCCCTGTCGCTGAGAATCACATTCAACTGCAGAATCTGCCCCGGTCGCCTGCTAACGGTTTGCCGCAGCGGCTGGAAGGCGTTTAAAGGCACCAGGATAATAAAAGGGAACATATTCTGCTGGCAGGTTTCAGGATTTTAAGGTAATTTAGGCGTTAATAAACTGAAATGTTTTTAATGGAGGGAAGAGGAGCCCCCATGATCCTCTCTGCTGTTCTCACCTTCTTCCAGTCTGAGGTGCTGCAGCCTCCACACCACACAGTGAGACAGCTGGTCAGACAGTACCAGGCAGTACA
>NW_015152090.1:46941-50131 GCF_000732505.1 Cyprinodon variegatus | reverse complement strand
CAGGGCTAAGGGTAGCCTGCTGCTGCAGCCAGGGCTAACGGTAGCCTGCTGCTGCAGCCAGGGCTAAGGTTAACTCTGGCTGCAGCAGATGGGCTAACGTTAGCCCTGGCTGCGGTTAGCCTCTTGCTACGTTCACACCAAAAGCAGCAGGAACAGCAAAAACGCGTCTGCTGCTTCATTTTTGATGCTTGTAAAAGTTTAGTTCTGACGCACAGCTGTGCGGTGGGCGGTGCGCTGTCACTGGGAATCACATTCAACAGCAGCCTCTGGCCCGGTTGCCTCCTCGTGGTTTGCCGCTGCGGCTGGAAGGTGTTTAAAGACACCAGGAAAATAAAAGTGAACATATTCTGCCGACAGGTTTCAGCATTTTAAGGTAATTTAGGCGTTAATAAACTGTTTCAGAGGAGTGATCATGGTGATCTGTATCATCAGCAATCTGTCTCTCTAGCTGCCAGCTCCCAGGTCAACTTCTCTGATTGGTTGATGTGGCGTGTCGAGCAGCAAAAGTTAAATCATCAGAGGTCCACTGGTCACTACGGTCCTCACAACATTAGAAATTTCCCATAATGCACAAAGTCAGTAAATGGGCCATATAGTGACGCTTAAAGTATAATATTTTTGCCTCAAATGATCTTAAAACGTACTTTTATTGAACAACAGCAACAGAAAAGAACTTTTAACCTAATACTCTGAGCTCTGTGAGCGCTAACCTGGAAGCTGCTCAGATGCATGCTGGGTAAAGAGGGAGGGGCCAGAACAACATCTGGGAACTTAGACAGATTTATTTTGTCTTTTTGTATACGAGAGTGTATAAAAAAAGAAATTGCTTTTAAAACAGCTCTAGACAATTTAATTTTTTTAAGTGCAGCCTTGAAAACAGTAATAAATACCACAAAAATAGTAATGATTAATAATGAACATATGACTGTTTATTTACAGTTCTAACTTTTTTATATATATATATATATATATATATATAAATAAAATTACCCATTTTACACAACATTCATCAGTCTGATGAGGGAGGGGAAGAAACTGTTGGACCTGCATCAGATGCTTCAAAGCCTCTACCCACAGGGCAGCAGGGAGAGCAGTCCATGGTGGGGGGGTGGGGATTCATTGATGATGTCACGGGCTCGGGACACGCAGCGCTGGGATGAAATGGTAAATGGTGAATGGTAAATGGCCTGTACTTATATAGCGCTTTTTCAAGTCAGGAGACTTTGACTCTGACCACCATCAGGTGAGAATGCAGGTGAAGTGTCTTGCCCAAGGACTCAACGACACTGACCAGGGGCTTGAACCGTCAATCCTTCAATTTCAGGGCAAACTCCTACATCCGACGCCACTGTCTTTTATGGAGAGAAGAGGAATCCCCATGATCCTCTCTGCTGTTCTCACCTTCTTCCAGTCTGAGGCGCTGCAGCCTCCACACCACACAGTGAGACAGCTGGTCAGACAGTACCAGGCAGTACAACTTTGTCCGTTCTGAGTTTTGTGTTTATTTATTTATTTGTTTATTTGATAGGTATGTTTCATGCATCATTTCACACACTACAACATTTTACCTAAGGCTAATTCTCAATGCCTGTCCCTGTTCTTGTGAAATGGAACAGTGCTGGTGCTGAGGCTGACGACGTCTTACAAGCACACAATTACAGGAAAATACACAAGTATTGCTCTTTTAAATGTTGCCCATTGTCACCAATGGAGTTGCCAGAACTCTGTTGCCATTGCAGTGGTACACAGCTGCGGTTCATTCTTTTCATTATTTTTTAGACCTACTTCTACATGCTTAGCAGTGTTTCTAATCCTTAAAATTCGAATTGGGTTTAATAACACATATTTCTCTGGTTTTAGAAACTCAGAACAAATATTATTTTCTACTTTACAGGGGCTTCAAGATGTAGTTGCAATATTGTAGAAGAAAGGGGTGGGATTCCTTGGAACACTTAACCTGGAGGTCTTCAGAAATCTTTTCATCACCTCCACAGAAACCGTTGGAAAACCAAACGTACCAGTTCTCAGCAAACATGCTGCTAAAAACTGGTTGGCTTAGTTTTACAACAGTTTCCCAGTTCTCAGCAGACATGCTGCTGAGAACTGGGAAATAATTGCATATTCATTGCATTCAGCTGAAAACATGTTTTGAAAGTCCTGAAAAAAATTTATGGATTTAAGTCAAGGAGCCCTTAAGGCTGATTTATACTTCGAAAGCAGGTCGTTTGCTTGAGTGTCACAGTTAATGCAGATATGCCCCGCCCCCTCCGCAGAAACTATGGTGCATCCAGTGGTGTAGTCTATGTGATACGTGGGTATACCCACTAGAAAAGCTTGTGAATTTCTGTATAACCACTTAAAAGTGCCCAATAATGCTGCGTTCACACCCGACGCAGCAGGAGCAGCGAGTTTACATGCAAAGTCAATGGTTGACGCTCGTCAAGGCGCAGCAAAAGGTCCCGCAGCGCTTTTGAGCAGCAGGCGCGCACGACGCGTCATAAACGCGCTGCTGCTCGAGAAGGAAAAATTTAACTTTTGCAGCTCGACGCGCCGCATCAACCAATCAGAGACGCTGATCTGTGAGCTGACAGGGTGACAGACACATCGCTGATGACACAGAGCGCTATGATCACTCATCTGAAACAGTTTATTAACGCCTAAATTAACTGAAAATGCTGAAACCTGACGACAGAATATGTTGGCTTTTATTATCCTGGTGTCTGCAGTTTGGATTACATGAAAACCGCTTCCAGCCGCCGCAGCGAACCGCGAGGAGCAGGGGCGGATCTAGAAAAATATTTATGGGGTGGCGAGAGGGGGGCAGGAATTTTTGAGGGGTGGCAACATAAGGCTTTTTTTTTTTACAATGAATTTAATCGCAGTTATCACAGTTTGGTGTTTCATGTGAAACAGTTCATATTAGTAATACATCATAAAATATGATCTCACTTAATAGGAGATAGAAAAATGATAACACTACTTCTAGAGGGGCATTATCACATGTATTAAGGTATTAAGGTAAGACACAGGTGCTGAGTCGCAGATGTGTGAGATTGACTGTCAGAGAGGCAGCTTTGCAGCATTTGCACAAGAAGAAACTATAGAAAGAAAAAGTTTCCCATCAGAGATCTATGGACTGAGGTGGAATAAAGTGGGTCAAGGCACCCAAACAAGGTACCAGACATCTATG
>NW_015152090.1:44184-45091 GCF_000732505.1 Cyprinodon variegatus | reverse complement strand
ATTCTGCACATCCTCTCTGAATGCGGTTGGTCTTTTCTTGGGTGGCTGATCTTTTGAAAAATAAAATGCAATGGTGCTTTTTCTTTTTTTCAGATTAGATTAGATTCAACTTTAATGTCATTACACAAGTACAGGTACAAGGCAACGAAATGCAGTTTAGGTCTAACCAGAATTGCAAAAGCAGCAAGTGCAGGATAAATAATGGTTCCATAAATACAGGACATGGGTTTTTCTACTGAATGAGTATAGAGATGAATACTATTATAAATAATGAATATAATATATAGATAACTGGTGTTATGAACAAAATTTACAGCTGGATATGTACCAAATATAATATACAGGTGGATATTTCTATAAAAAAAAGTTTTTACAGTTATGTACAATAGCATAATATACAGATGGGTTTTAATGAATAAATAGAGTTTGGACAGAAGCTATCTAAATTAAAGTGGAAGGAAATTGCATATTACAGTTAAAGTGCGTTATTGCAGATGTAAATGTAAACAATTGGTGCTGTAAATAAGCAGTCAGCATTGCAAATATAAGCAGTCAGCAGTGCGAATATAAGCAGTCGGCAGTGCAAATTTGTGGACCTCCTATTGGTTTGAGAGGCAAACCGGAAAGCTTTAAGAATTAAAATATTTGTGTTGGTTTGATTAGTCCTAAATGCCAACGGGAGATTATTAAACTAGACTGAGCAATAATTATTTAACTTGTGAGCAAAACATGGACTAAAACTGGGACTAAAAAGGCACCAGCTAAAGAGAAAACAAACCATTGGTGTGATCCTGCACTCAGTCTCCACATTGATCATTTAGGCTAGCTGCTGTATTTTTTATTTATATTTACTCAAGTACTAGATTGCTTAAAATCTTCAATAATTTACAAAGAGAATTATGCTAGT
>NW_015152090.1:41054-44038 GCF_000732505.1 Cyprinodon variegatus | reverse complement strand
TTGTACTTTCATTATGATTTCATTTCTCGATAGATAGTTAATCAGTTTTTACCTGTTTCATCCCGTGTCTCCTCTCCCCATGACCTCTGGCTCCCTCACTTTGCTCCACTCGGTTTTCAAAACAAATCAGTCTCAGTCGCTCTCGCGTCATCTCGTGCTGCATTCACTGCAGTCCGACATTGGAAATTAGCGGTCGTAATTCTCAAATTATACATAATTTATAAGCCTCGCCACCCCTACCGCCAACTGGGGTGGCAGCAGGGGTGGCAAGGCTGTCATTTAGGGTGGCATTTGCCCCCCTATGCCACCCCAGTAGATCCGCCTATGGCGAGGAGGCGACCCGGCCAGAGGCTGCTGTTGTATGGGATTCCTACTGACAGTGCACAGCCGATATGGGGGGGGTCTGAGCGGCTCCGACAGAAATAATATTGCAAGGCAGGATGGTAATCTGGATGAACTGACTGCACTGGTGAAGTTTTCAGGTGGATTTTCCCACTTAAAAACATATTAAAACTACTTTATTCCCACTGATCACAGCAAATATAGCTGCAAGGCAAAGAGAGGACAGAGCAGGGAGCCTGAAAACCTTAAACCACTGATCACTTGCATGCAAACCATTCCATGTCGCACAGCTGAGTGTGAAAGAGGGTTCAGCTTAATGAACAATATCTGTACAGATAAAAGATCTTCTCTGTTGTTGTCAAATAGAAGTCATCTCATGATGATCAGTATAATGGGCCTCCTGTTAATCTTCTGGAACATAGGAAGTTTGTGACAACATGGTTAAGAAACCATCGCTCTGCAACAGAAACAAGAAGACAAGGGAAACATAAGGAGCCTCAAAACAAACATGTCTGGAACATTTTATAGACGCAGTTTTAACCTGCATAGTACTTCTGTACTGACATGTAGTACTTGATACTTAAGCATGTTTTGTTGCACTGTTTTATATATTCTACATCTTTTCAATACAAAGCCAACTGTAGTACAGTTTGTTGTTCATTGATTCAAATGTAAGCAACAGAGAAATTAAGCAATGTTAAATATGCTAAAAAAAAAAAAGGTGAATTACATTGCACTGACTGGCGTGCTTATTTCTAAGCACAGTATACCCACTACAATAATGTAGACTACACCACTGGGTGCACCTCTCCCAAATTGTAGGTGACCGCAGACAGGAGGCCTCTGATTGGTCAAATCTACCCCGCTCTACACTCTGCGTATTTCCTGTTTGGTTCCTTACCAGCTTGTTCTGTTTGTCTGGCCGCCATTGTGGAAATCGACTGGTAAAGATGGAGCAGCTAGCAGAGCGAGGTGCACGAGAACGCTGGGACCCTTTTTTCCACCTGGATCTCCGCTCTTTTTGGCCATCATGTCCCTCCATTGTCGCACAAACTTGCCCCCACTTCCTCACCGCCTCGGCCGTATCTAGACCCACAGCTAGTTCCTGATTGTTTCTCTGGCGTTGTGGCGTGGAATAACATAGCGCAGACCACGCTGTAATATTGGGCATACAGGGCTGCCAACTTTTCACCAAACCTTGGGGTGAGATTTTGAAATAGTTTGGACAGGAAACCCTGTCAGGGTTAGATGAGGACAGATGCAGCTAAAGGTTGGATGTTTTCAGAGGATTTAACTGAAACAAATTGGCAAAATGTGGATTTTTTTTATAGCACAGTAAATGTTACTGAGTAACAATAAGCGATCTGTAGTGATGTGGAACATTTTCTACATTCTGGTGATTTTTAGAGAATTGAATTAAACCAGAATGGCCTACTAATACTCTTGCATTTTAAATATACTTTAAACTAAGAATTTCACAACTTTGTTCATTAACTCTTCTCTGCAGTTCAAGTAAATACAAAAATGGGGAACTAATAAGCAGTTACTGGATTACTGGCATTGATACAGGAACCAGTGCAATCGAAACATATGCAATTCTTACAATTGACAAAAAAGCTAAACAATTCAGACCTTCTAGGAGGCTGTAGATTTTATAAATACTCCCCATGACAGGAGACAGCACTTCTCTGGATGTTTCAGTTGGAGGGTGTGATGGGAAATTAAGTTTATTCAAGTAACATATTCAATGGACCACAATAAAAATAAATTTATAAAATAAGTAATAATAATAAAAGATCATCCCAGTGGTTTCTCCTCTATGGATCCAGGATAAGTAAGTTATTCTGCACATCCTCTCTGAATGCGGTTGGTCTTTTCTTGGGTGGCTGATCTTTTGAAAAATAAAATGCAATGGTGCTTTTTCTTTTTTTTTTATTAGATTAGATTAGATTAGATTCAACTTTATTGTCATTACACAGGTACAGGTACAGGGCAACGAAATGCAGTTTAGGTCTAACCAGAATTGCAAAAGCAGCAAGTGCAGAATAAATAATGGTTCCATAAATACAGGACATGGGTTTTTCTACTGAATGAGTATAGAGATGAATAATATTATAAATAATGAATATAATATATAGATAACTAGTGTTATGAACTAAATTTACAGCTGGATATGTACCAAATATAATATACAGGTGGATATTACTATAAAAAAAGGTTTTACAGTTATGTACAATAGCATAATATACAGATGGGTTTTACTATAAAATGAATAAATAGAGTTTGCCAGAAGCTATCTAAATTAAAGTGAAAGGAAATTGCATATTACAGTTAAAGTACGTTATTGCAGATGTAAATGTAAACAATTGGTGCTGTGAATAAGCAGTCAGCATTGCAAATATAAGCAGTCAGCAGTGCAAATATAAGCAGTCAGCATTGCAAATATAAGCAGTCAGCAGTGCGAATATAAACAGTCAGCAGTGCGAATATAAGCAGTCAGCAGTGCAAATATAAGCAGTCAGCAGTGCGAATATAAACAGTCAGCAGTGCAAATATAAACAGTCAGCAGTGCAAATATAAGCAGTCAGCAGTGCAAATATAAACAGTCAGCAGTGCAAATATAAGCAGTCAGCAGTGCAAAT
>NW_015152090.1:33310-38434 GCF_000732505.1 Cyprinodon variegatus | reverse complement strand
AGGAAAACTAGCAGCAGTTCAGCGGACAGGAAGAATGAACGGTAGCCGGGAGCGCAGATGATGTCATACACGCGCAGCTTTATTTTCAAAAGATAAAAATATAAAAATCTAACGGTGGATGTCTGGGGGACAGTGATTGGCCTCCATGTTCTGAATGCTGGCGTACCATAAAGAATAAATGATGAACAGTTTAGTTTGTGCCTTCAAGTCGTTGCCCATAGGAAGACGTTACCTGGATATAACCTAACGGAGTATCTTCAGAACGGCTCCAAATGACACTAAACTCATATGGGAGAGAAGAACATGATAGAATAACGGAAAATCAAGGGGCCAATGGAAAAACAATAGCGTTTCCCTTTAACCCAGGTGTTGCTGCTTCAGCTTTTCTGTTAAAGTTCTTTTCACTCATGATAAATAACCAATGAACAAAAGAGTAAAGTGAAAAGTTTGAGTCGTAGGACTGTTGAGAATGTAGCCTCTTTTTAAACACAACTGTGTAGAGAATAACAGCTTTTTGGTTGGGATTTCTATCCTTGGCCAAGTGTTTAGTGTTTTAACATGTGTTTTAAAATGTGGCAGCTGTAGCTCCAATTCCAGCAGATGTTTAATCCTTTAATCTGGAGGAACAACTACTTCCTTGATGTTATTTGGACAGAGAAAATGACATTTAGTTTTACTCTTAACATTTAATATACAATATAGAAAATAATGATGAAAAATGTCTGGATATTTGTTTCCAACAGTAAAGTTTGGCTGAAGGGAGAATCTAGGAAAGGTTTGATTTCAAAGGATTTAATGATGATGTGTTATTTCTGCTAAATTAGCTTTAATCTCTGTAACTCAGGACAATCAAATCTGAGACCATGAAGAAAAGCTCAGAGTATTTGAATATGGATGGAAAAGATTTGTGAGTTGACTGAAGATCAATTTTAATCAAGAAAAAACTGTAAACATTAAATCACAGAGGATTTGTTTGCAGTGTTTTCTATTTCAAAATGAAAAAGTGGCAAATTGTGGAATAACTGAAAAAGCTTAATGTGAATAAACCATATTGTCCTTTGACAGCATGACATGTTTATATCAGCTGTGCTGCTGCCATCAACACCTTTGTTTCTAGATGTTGGAGCTTGGCCTGTTTTCCAGTGTAGTCCTGTTTCTCTGACTGTGANGTTTTTTTTACTAATTAATGCTAAATTTGTCAAATTAGCACGAACGTATTAGTTTTAGGCACAAATAAGGATCCATTGGTTATTCCTCGCTGACTGGACGCTTCCTTTGATTCACGGCTCAGTAAAAGTATAACATAGACACGAATCCTTACCTTCAAACTGAGGCCCACTCAGGCAGACTCACGGCAGCAGTGGACTAATCTGATCAGTGGAAATGAAAGAATACATCATACACAGCAGGGAAGAAGTTTAACAGCAGGCTGTGGCGGTCTGTCTCTGTCTGTGTAAGTGGATTCTTTTCCTCCTCGGTTGGACCGATGCCTTCTGGGAGAATGTGATTGTGGCTTTGAGTCTGTAATAACCCAAAGATTTCAGACGTCAGAGGCTCAGATGGACCATTTAATAAAAAAGAGAAGAAGAGAGAAACAGCTTTTGCTGGGGATGCCCTTCTAGCTGCTGCAGCTTTATTAAAGCTCCTGTTTGCGCTCATACGTATTATACATCGGGGTGTCCCAATTAAATGTATGTAATATTTTATGTTGCGTATTATAAAGACTATACAATCCTAATTTCAACAAGAAATAAATGTAAAATGCTGGTTATATGAAATAAATGGATGTTCTAATGGTTCTCACTAGATTAAAAATGCGTGAAGAAAACATAGAAGTAAACACATTTCAAACAAAAGACGTATAACCTATAGAGACTTAGATTCTGTATTAATGTGTGTATAATTTGTATATTTAGGGAAAACCAGCTGTTAAGATGCAGAATAATGTATCCTTGGTTTACATCTTGCACTGAACTTAAATTCTTACATGCGGAGGCTGCTAGATGTTCTTCTGTTTGGTGCCGACAGTGTGTTCTACTTCAGTGGATCTTTGACAAACCTCCTACGCTTTCACAGTGGTTGCAGAGTGCGAGGGAACTAATTCCCTTGGAAGCAATGACCTACTGACTTAATGACATCTATTATTTTACAAAACGTAGGATCCATTATTAGATTACATCAGTATAGAGAATGCATGGACTACACTGGAAAAACAATCTAGAAAAAGGTAAAAATGTCTTAAATTAAGTATTTTTACACGTAATTTCAATTAAATTCAGTTTATTTCTATAGCTCCAATTCACAACACGTCATCTCAAGGCACTTTACAGTTCACCAGATCATTCAGTCAGATTGATTCAAAGTTTTCTATCTAAGGAAAACCAGTTGATTGCTGCCATCAACACCTTTGTTTCTAGATGGTGGAGCTTGGCCTGTTTTCCAGTGTAGTCCTGTTTCTCTGACTGTGACTAACTGGATGTGCTCTCTTCATCCTCTGACATCGGAGCTGGCTCGGAGCTCGTCTAGGTTTCTTCCTGTTCAAAGGGAGTTTTTCCTCTCCACTGTCGCTACAAGCATGCTTAGTGTGAGGGATCGCTGAAGAGTCAATGAGTCGATGCAATCAGCTGGTTTTCCTTAGATAGAAAACTGAATAAATTTGACTGGATGATCTGGTAAACTGTAAAGTTCATTGAGATGACGTGTGTTTTGAATTGGCGCTATAGAAATAAACTGAATTGAATTGAGATTCCTGGAGGCCACCATACTTGAGTTGTGAATTCAACCAATTATTATAGCGACACTGTAAAGCCTGCATATCTGCTTGTGTATCCTTTTAACTGATTAATTAATTTGAGCTTTGATGTTGTTATATCTTTTTGTGTTTTTTTTCTCCATGTCCGTACTACTTGCTGTACTACGGTGGCCCAGAGGTGTCAACACTAATACAAAAGCTGCAACACAAATACAAAGCCACAATGCATATATATATATATATATGTGTGTGTGTGTGTGTGTATATGTGTATGTATGTATATGTGTGTGTATATATGTACTCACGTATCGTGCAGACTACTTGTCTGTTATGTTAAAGACAGCTGTTCCACATCCATCGCTTTTCTTTGGACGTCACCGTCGTACGACTTCTCCATCCTTTAAGCAAAATCTTAAAGTTGAGGACAAGTACAATTATAAAGCCACTAACCTTCTCAGAATCTACAGAAGAGCAGCAAAACTGTATTTCGGCGTCTTAGAGCAGCACGCTGATCACAGCATGATGACGTCATAGTTTGACAGGTTGTGAGAGAGACTTCTTCGTTGAACGGAGGATTTTTATCTAGAAGCAAAGCACGCAGGAATAATTATTCTAGTGAAAAAAAATTGGTAAAAAGAAATCCTCTGTGAAGCCATAGCCAGGGATGTCGAGCACAAGGAGGCAGGTTGAGGCTGACAAATCCGGGGGGTAGGCAGGAGGAGGTAATTGGGAAGCAGAAGCAAAGTCGATGTCCCACACAGGCAAGGCATAACAGGAAAATCTTGTAGGAGAAAACGTGATTGGGATATTGCAGGGAGTAAGGAAATAACACTGGATATTAGCTCACATGATGGCTTTCAATAATCTGGCAAAGCTTTCCAGCCAGAGAGCATTCTTTAAAACCAGGATCACAGGATTTTGATTAAAGAGCATTAAAACATAATAAAACGTATGTAAAAGTTCTTTTTTATTGTATTGGCTCTCAGAATTGAGAAAGATAATGATCTTAAATTTGATGATAGGAATGGAAAAAATGTTGGCAGCGGACCTTCCTCTGAACCCTCTGTTATTTTTATTGGATGTGTTCACTGACCACCTGCTTACCACAGAACAATGTTGTATATTACATATTCTGTTGATGATTGCAAGAAAAAATATAACTACTAATTGGATGAATACCGACCCTCCTACGATCTCTGTGGATACAGAAAGTAAAACATGTTTAAATGATGGAATATGTGACTGCCCAATTACAGCTAAAATTACATATATTTATGAGATGATGGACCCCAGTTACTGAATATCTTGCTTAGGACTCTTATACGAACCATAACCATGTATAATTATTATTACTGCTATTTTTATTATTATGGCTTTTTCTAAATCTAAAATATCGTCTTCTAGAATACAGACCTAGATAAGATATGTGCTATACTCTTTACAGTGATGCTGTTTTCTGACAGATTAGACCTACGTAATTATTATTATTTTCCTCTCTTTTTCCTGTTTTTTCCTGTTCCTTTTTGTGATACTATGTTTTTTATTAATATGCGATGGTGTCTTATTGAAGAGCCTTGGAGGAACGTTGCTTAATGTTTAGAAAAACTGACTCACTAGGAATTTCTTGGTCTGTGTGAATGGCTGCTGGCTTCTAACCGAACAATAAGGTCTAATAGCTTCAGAGAAGTTTCCCTGCTTATTGGAGGGAACCATGCCGTTTAATCACCTCCATCGATCTTCTGTCCGGAGAGGATTCAGAATGCAGGCTGGATATTGATCAGCACATGATTATTTTACAACCTTTTGGTCCCATCTTTGTGTTGTAATGTTGATGTTCACATCACATTACTAAAATGTCTTTAGATGTTCCTCCTACTACAATTAGTCAAATATTTTTGAATGAATCTACCAGAAACAAGTTATTTTCATCATTTATTTTATATAATGTTTGGTTTTTAATAATCCAGAACAACTCAGAAACACAATGCCTACGCTTTGCATCATTGCTGTTTTTGGAGCTCGGGATTAGTCACCGCTCAGATTTACCTTGCATGTCAAGAGAAACAAAGGAACATGAATACCTTTCAGGCAGACTTACCAAAGTTGTTGATTTTCCTCCTACATATGGGAACCTTGGAAGGTTTAATGGTTCCTAAGGAGACCCGTTTGCTTCATTGGAGGCGGGATTTGCTTCCGGTTTAGAAGTCAGGAGAACATATCTATACTAGACAAAGAAGGGCGCTTACAGATTGACAGGATGTCAAAGTATTTTTCTTTCTTTTATTCTCTATCATAGTAACCCTTCTCTGCCTGAAGTGCTGATGTGTCGGCATATTTGATCGGCTAAAAGCCATTTGACTGGATGGCTTAAG
>NW_015152090.1:30581-32214 GCF_000732505.1 Cyprinodon variegatus | reverse complement strand
ATATATATATATATATATATATATATATATATATATATATATGACTGATCAATCTTTGAATGTGACATGCCTAAAATTTTTAAGCAATAACAAAAAATATGTATTCGTTAGTTAATTAAATAAAATAAATATTGCCGTAAGATCTAAAAAATTGTATTTATTTATTGCAAATATCATAAGTAAAATATATACAGCTGTTTCATTCGAAATTAAATGTATAAATAAATACTGCTATTAATAAATTTCAATAAATGTTCCACTGAAAATGGTAAATGGTAGATAGCATGTACTTATATAGCACCTTTATTCAAGTCAGGAATGAAATAAAACAATTTATTTTTTTCGTTTTGTTATATTTCAAGTTTTTCTATTTATTCCAATATTTACTAATTACATAATTTATTTATCTATATTACTGTTTTTATTTTGATACTTTAGGTATATTTACAGGATAACACAATTTTTCAACTTCTAAAAGTACTTTAAATATGAAATTATTACATACTGTTCAATAAAAGATAAGTGTTTTTAATTAAGAGTAAGAGTAATTGTCATGCGAAAAGAGCAGTATCTTTAAGAACCATCTGGAACAGAACTCTTTGGTATAAATTTATTCATTAACATGTTCGGTGAGAATATCTGAATACATGAATATAAAGAATGCAAAAACAGCCGTATGTGAAAGAGATGCCCTATTAGTAGGCTAAAGTGTTTTTTCTCCTTTCTACATTTTAGAAACCAAGAGTAGAAAAAAAAGATTAAACTGCATTAAGCTGCGGTGGTTTTAGTTCAGAGTGCTGACTGAATTCAGTGGAAAGAGTTCGTTATCTCACTGCCCCCCCTCCTTCTTTATGTTCTTCTTATAAATGGTTCATCTTACTCAGAGTGTGACCATCAGCGCTAATGGTCCTCCATACTGTGTTTTCACATAATGCGTCAGGTGGTGGTCGGATATTGCACATTTTCATCATGCAAGCTGCTGCTGTTTCCAGCTGCACAGATGAGCCTGTTGATAATCAACAGACGGGTGCCAAGTTTCCCAATAACACGCGTAATGTTTTAAATGTTTGTGCCCCGGCACCTTCGAATTAGTGAGTACATTTCGGGGTTTTGGAGCACAGAGGAAGCGTGCGAAATGTCAGAACGTTGCACTTAGTTTCAGGGAACAGGTGTGTTTGCAGCAGAGAGAGCTAACATCATTCTTTATATGCAAAAGGATGGAATTTAGTATCTTGATGTCATCTAGTGATGCCGTTTGTCTGGAAACAGATTTTATTTGTTTTCGTTGTTTTTTATTAAAAACGATGAGTAGTAGTGTGTATCATTGCAGGCTCTTCTCATTTTAGGTAAAGGCTGCTCTGGCGAAATCTAATAATATCTTGATGAACAGCAGTGAGACATGGTGAAATTGAGTGCTGGATTGTTTTCTGTCCTTCTGACCCACTGTAAAGTGCAGCAGCTAAATTAGATAACAGAAAACAACCCCCCCTACCAGATAGGTTACTGCCGGTTGTCGCTGTTATGTTTTTAGTTCTTTGTTTTCTTCTTTTGTTTATGGGTATTTGTTTTACATTTTTTGACTTCCACTTAAAGCAAAGCTACGGAGCCCCTCTGATGACATGGTCAAAAAAAA
>NW_015152090.1:26215-27761 GCF_000732505.1 Cyprinodon variegatus | reverse complement strand
GCAAATAGAAACGGATGAACGGGTCCCCCCCTTTGGAATGGGGGTCGTTTGGCTTCTTTGTTAGCCTGCAATGCCCCATACCTGTCTAAGTCTCTGAAAAGGGGGGTCATTAGAGGGAATTGGCCTGGCTAAGTTTTTGGGAATGACCTGGATGACTGATAATCCACCAGAATATTAGAATAAAGTGTTTCTGAGACCTGTTGTTAAAACAAAACACCTATTATAACCAACAGGTAGATTAATGTCTGTCTCTCCAGTGGAAACAAAGAATCTCACTAAAACCTCCACATCCTGCAGGGCTGGCACATTAAACGCATATAAATTATAATTATAATAAATTATTGTGTTTTTAAGTATCACTTTCGCCATCTCTAAACTAATGGGTAAGTGATAGGAAGTAATGTGGTTAGACACAAATATTTGACAGGTTTCAGAAGGAAGCCTAATAAAACCAACCTCATTACGGAATAGTGTTGCGTTTCATATCGCTATCATAAAACGAATCCATCACCATTGATACCGTGGAGTGGAAGAGATATTATGGTTATAAAATAGCGTATTTACACGTACCCAGAGATGGTGCTCACATTTTTTTAGCTGTTTTTTTTTTTCACAAATTGAACAGAGTGGGTAGTGTGTGGGACGTTGACATTGGAGCTTATAAAAAACATGGCTGCAGGTGAAGATGCCGACTTTGTAGCAGGAGCAAAGCTCTGTTAGGCTAATATTTGGTGTGTGAAAGGGGTTGCTGCTTTCATTGCCCTTTTTTTTACCCTCTGGAGATGTAATAAATATGGCTGCCATCACTGTTTGCCTGTAGAGGAGCACCACTGCTGACAGCTCTGTCTTGTAGAGCGTAGGAGTGACCCTGAATCTGTGGCTTGACTTGTCTTGAAGTCTTTTGCAAAAGCTTTATTCAAACATTAACAGTACAAATGATGGGAAACCCCCTTCTTTCACTTATTGATCCTAAAATGAATAGATAAGGGCTGACAGACAAACCAGCGGTGAACTCATAGTGAAAACTCATCCAGGAGGTCAGACAAAAACTTTTGAAAC
Source organism: Cyprinodon variegatus (assembly GCF_000732505.1). NCBI lineage: Eukaryota > Metazoa > Chordata > Actinopteri > Cyprinodontiformes > Cyprinodontidae > Cyprinodon > Cyprinodon variegatus. The sequence continues at coordinate 26,702 of NW_015152090.1, read as the reverse complement.
TCTGCAGGCCTCAGTGTCTGCAGGTAAAGGTCAGATTTCATGCTTTTGTGAGCCTTTAAAAGTCACCTATAGGTAAAAGTATGATTGAATAAAGCCTTTAGCTATATGTGGGTATTAGTTTGTTATGAAATATATATTTTTTCCTCTATGCCTGAAGAGAAACACTTGCCTTCGAAGTAAAGCTGCCTCTCCTCGCCTCGCATATCATACCACTTCTAAAGGCTGGACAAAATTCCTAAGAGCTCCTGTGGTCAGAAAACCGATTTTAATGGTTTAGGCGTTAGCTATAAAAGAGATGGTTCTGCCATGTGCAGAATAACTGCTTAGAGATTCAACCCATCGCATGACGTGAAGTCAAAGGTGAAAAGCAGTAATTTTCAGATTGTTGAAAAGACGTTTAAAAGTGGGTTTTGACGTCTTTTCAACGTCTATTATTGGACTAAAGTGGGATAAAATCAGACCAACCACACAAAGCCCAATTTTCATT
>NW_015152090.1:22319-23496 GCF_000732505.1 Cyprinodon variegatus | reverse complement strand
AGCCGGACGCTCCCCAGGGCTTTACCGTATTAACAGGAGAAGAGGCGCAAGTGAAGTTTGACACTGCCGTTTGACAACATTCGTGTTATGATAGGTTTTAGTGATCTGACCCACATGCAGAGAACCACTCAGAGACCAAGGGAAAACGTTGAACAGGTTTATTAAATGTCAATGAATCACAGAAGTAGGATCTGGAACTCAGTGGACTGTTGAACCGGAACTGGAAAGTCTGAAGGGGAAATCACAGTGATCAGTTCAGGGGCCGTAGGAAAATTGACTGAGGCTAGAATATTGCTTGTGAGGGACTCACATTTGAGGGGGCTCTTGTTAATCCTTGAATCCAGCTTATGGGGGTTAATCCAGAGAAGAGGGAACTCGTTGGAGGGCGGACAGATAGACATGCGTAGGACTCAGAGGAGTAATGGAGCGGGCTGTCACTTGGATTTCCGATGAGGACTTGAACGGATCATGTGGAGGTTTTCCCCCTGCCCAGTGTGTACTCAGTAAATCTTTCCAGGGGGAGAAGGTCCAGGTATCCAGTTACGCAGGAAGGCTTCCTGCCGAAGAACAAGGACAAAAAACAAGATAAGACTCAGAGAAACAAAGCTTAGGTTAGACTCAGCTAATCTCAGCTTGGCTAAAGTACCCAAAACTGGCAAACACTCTGGCATCGGGTTAGTGACAGCCTACTGCTCAAATACTCCTCCAGTAATTATACAACAAGCCGCAGGTGTGCAGGGAGGCCCAACGAGGACAGGGCACCACCTGGTGGTGGAGGGAGAAAAACACACAAACTGGATTCCTAACAATTCGGTAATTTCTAAATGTTTTCAATCAGGTTCCATGACCTCTGGTGTAGAAGCATAATGTCATCTGAGGTAAGAAAGCTATAAATATAGAAGTTATGGAACTGAGCATCTTACGTTTTAGCAAAAAGCGGGCTATTGTCAGGGGAGATCTGAATTCCCTCCATTTGTCAAAAAAAAAAAAATTACTCCTAACTTATTCCATCACGACTCAGACTCTAGTTTGGGCCTTTTCGTTACATTCTTCATACTCTGGTGCAGAGGCTGAGGTGCACTTGTGACTCGTGTTCTTTATGAAAAACAGTCTCCCTCGTTCTCTTGCTGATGCGTCAGATGTGGCAGAGATGCAACACAGCAGCCAAGTGAGCGAG
>NW_015152090.1:16647-18373 GCF_000732505.1 Cyprinodon variegatus | reverse complement strand
TATCACCAACATAGGCCAATCAGCTAACCAGTATTTTCGCCCCTTCCCAAAATTACTTCAACGGAAGGTTTCCAGATGGATATGAGGAGCAAATCCATCAAGATGGCGGCGACGCAAAGTGCTTACGTCATGACGACCAAGCCCTATTGCTTCAGTAACTATTATGTCATTGTAGGGGGTCACTTCCTACAAAGAGCCACTTCCTTAAGGCTCCGGAGCTGCAGGTTGCAGACCCCTGACTTAAGATGAATGAGCTCTCCAACTCAGCAACAGCTTCTTTATATATGTGTGTGGAAGACATTGTCCAAAAGTAATGTTATACGTCCTACAGATCGTGTCCCTTTACTGGCAAAGACCTTCTTAATGGACTTATCTGATAAAATAAAAAGTTTAATATTCAAAATTAACATATATTAGCATACAACTGAATTGAGTAGTTTTTTTTTATTAGAAACAAATAGGATTCATCTTTTATTTTTGGGGGGTTTTTATGTAGCTGGTTTCTAAACAAAAACAAGGCTTTGTTGGGCTAATGTATAAAACCTGGAACTCAACGCTATTTCTGACATTTTGAATTGAAAAAGCTTCCTGGATGGGAACAAGTCCAGTGCATTGTTTTTTTTTAAGTTTTTTTTTAACTTCTGTTCCGAATTTGCATGTTTTCTAAACAAAAAAAAAGACTTTTTTTGGAATGACTATGACCTGGATGACTGAGCATTTATGTAGCTATGTTAGCAACTTGTTGTGTTGGGTACTTTTCACCAAAAGCCTCGTTCTTACGATTCACATTCACGTGTATTTTACCACTAGCTAACAATGTCAAACTCAAGATACCTGAAGTAGAAGATTTAACTAAATCAGTTCCCTGTTGAAAGAACAAATTGTATGATATATGAAGAAAAGGGTTTACTTTGTCTGCATCAGAAAGACCAGTATGGAGCTGAACCTTCTTTTAGATGCAATTAAAAGTTGATGAACAGAACGAGCCAGTGGTTTTAGACTCACAAGCAGGGGTTATGCCATAAACAAACTAATTAACTGATAGAGGAAAAAAACCTCTATCTGTCTCCACCCCCACAGGGGATCATCGTCTCCAATCTAAATGTGCCACATAGACGTTTCATATTCTCTAATTAAATATTCATCACTGTGGAAAGTGTTAAAGAGACGAACCGTCGACAGATGACATTACATTCTTCCCTGAATATGTTTCTGCCACTCCCTTTCTTCAAGGCTCTCCAACGTCTAATAAATATGACACTCGCTCTCCATATTCTTTGTTGTTTTGTTCTGTTGGCAGAGACTCTACATCCTGTTGGTTTATTACAGCCAGCTCAGTGACACAAACTCAGCCAAATGGAGGAAGAAAAATACATGATAATAAAGCAGTTAAAAAAATATGAAGTCACTGTTTTGAGATTTGAGACTCATGACAGTGCAAAGGGAAATATTACCGTTCAGCACTGCTGCTCCTGTCACACCTTTGACGATTTAGACAGTGTATGCCTGACAAACGTAAAATCTGGAAAAATGTTAGTTTAAGCCAAAGACTGAAACAAGTAAAAAACAAAACAAAAGAAAAAGTTCAGCTTTAGCATGTTGAAAAAAACTTCAGGGTGGTACAGTAGTAGCCATTCAAAATTTCCTCACTTTCCCTTGCTGGCCCTTGGCTGGTCCCTGGCTGGCCCTTGGCTGGTCCCTGGCTGGCCCTTGGCTGGTCCTTGGC
>NW_015152090.1:14602-15925 GCF_000732505.1 Cyprinodon variegatus | reverse complement strand
AAGAGGGCAGCAGAGAGCAACAAATAGAAACCTGGAAGACTGGAAATAACACAATGTTAAATTACTAGGACTATAAAACATGGAGAAAAGAAAACTAAACACTCAGAGGAAAACAGAACCCAGACTAGGACAGTAGCTGGGAAAAACCAAAGAACTCAGCAAAATAAAAATAAAACCACTAACAATAGAAAACAACGAGTAAAGCAAGACTGAATACTATAACAGAAACCTGACAATGACAAACCACAAAAGATGAGACATTTTTTTTTAGCAGATCCATCATGTTGACAGATACGTTTTTAAACATGACTTAGTGTGCCAGTCAGTTTGAAACATCTTCTGTATCGGTCACATGACTTTCTGGAAACGACACGTACACCGATACAGTGTTTTACTCTACTAGTTCCACGCTTCGGTGTTGCTGGACCCATCACTACTGCAGTGCTTCTAGGGCGACTAATGAAATCGACGTTACCCACACTGTAAGAGGTGACGTAGCAGGGAAGGGATCTTCCCATTCCTCTACATTGGAAAAAAAAAAATATTTCATAACAAACGAATACTCTGTACTGTCAAAGGTAATTCCTTTTTATCATGGATATATCTATAGTTGACCTCAAAATACTTAAAGAAGCCTGATATTGGACCTTGAATCTTTGTAGTTGCACAGCTTCTAGAGACATATACATTGCCTAATTAATATAGTCAATTAACCTAAAGCACTATGCATGGTCTGATTGTTTCACGTCAGGTACGCCGGTCATTGACCAAGGCACCTTACAGTAGAACTGCAGTCAGTCCCTGGACTGGCATGGCTATCACTGCCCCTACAGATAAACCAAGCTATTCATTTCCCACTGGGATTAGCTTCATTGTCATGGTAGGGCACTTTTTTGATTTTGTCTAATTTGCTCAGGCTACTCATAAGCCCACAGTGTCATGTTGGGCTTCAAGTGCCTAACCCACATGCAGAAACACTCAGAGACTGGGAAAAAGTTCAAAGATTTATTGAAGTAAGAGCACAATCAATAAACAGATCCAGGGGTTAACAGATCCAGGACTGGTCACGAGTGGGTTCACTGCAGAGGGGGACAGAGGAGTTAGTGGATGTCCAGGTAATTTGCAGGATGAAAGTGTGCAGGTCTGTACCTGTTCTGGAGTTTGAGCAGAGCAGCAGAGGGGGGGAACCAGGAGGGTCCAGAGGCTGTTGGCAGGCAGACGGCTTGGCGGAGGCAGAGCTTGGTTTCAGTGTTGGCAGGTTCTGATTTGAGTTTCCCTTCCAGTTTCTTCAGAGAGCGGACAGGCAGGTTACCGACAGAGAAA
>NW_015152090.1:7418-9410 GCF_000732505.1 Cyprinodon variegatus | reverse complement strand
TTCCTGTTTTTCCTCTCCACTGTCGCAACAAGCATGCTTAGTGTGAGGGATTGCTGTAGAGTCAACAACACAAGTGCAAGTGATTATCTTCTGTTGCCATATGCTCATCATTAACTCTTTCGGTAAAATGTCTTGAGATTACACGTGTTGGTAGTATATAAATAAAATGGATCTAATGGAACTATGTATTTTTTTAAAAGTCAAACAGACCAGAGGGCTATGCTTAATACTGATAAAAGAATTTATGCCAATGCGACCTTTGTGGTACAAACATGTAACATAGAGTGCTTCACTTCGTTGTTCTGTGTCTGGATTCGCTATAGAAATTGCCGCAATGAGATTTAATTCCATCAGTTCTTCAAAAAGCAAAGTGGCCAAACCAAAGGCAGAGTTAAGCATGATTTGTTATGAAGCAGCTGGGAGCCACTGCTATTCTCTGTGGGCTTTTCATCCTGTTTACCTCCATCCATCCTAATTTAACCACCTTTCTTCCTCCCCATGCCTTTCCTTTCCTCAAAGGATCTAATTGCTGCCGATATTCCTCGGTGTAACTAAGGAATGGCTTTATTATGAACAAGGCTCGGTGTCACAGTGTGGATTTGCGTATTTTGTTATTAAAAAGTTGACTTATGAGTCACCCTGCTCCTATTCTCAAATAATGAGTCACTTTTTCAATGTAAAAGTTCAGTCGGGATTATAGCCGGAAGCTCATGCTATTTTGAAACAAATTTAAAAAGAATCAGCCTGTTCATTTTCTGTATATTAAGCATACCATACTAGGTATACATCCATCCTCAGTCAGGTGTGTCCAAAGAGTGCTCTAGGGGCCACAAATGGCCCCATGGAGTAATTGTGGGTGGCCCTAAAATTACAAAATGTGCACCTATTTTTTTATTTAATAAAATATCTGAGACTCTTCAGAATCAGAATCAGAAATACTTTAATTATCCCAGAGGGAAATTACTTTTGTTACACGCTCCAGTTACAGTTTTATACAATATATACACACATCCAACTATACAATATAATAAAGATTTAAAAAAAATTAGAATAAAAAGAGATAAAATATATACGCATATAGCTCTTCTGTATATATATCTGTAGGTATATCTATGCATATGTAAAAACTAAATCCAAGCAAAGTGATAAATCCAAGTAAAGTGATACGTAGCGTGCAGACGAATGTGCAGAATAAAAAAATGAAGCAATTAACAATATTATCCTTTTGCCCTTAATTAGAAAAAGGCTTCTATGTCTTTTAAATCCTATAATTTTGGCCAACGGTGCACAAAGACAATGTTGTGAAGTAAAAGGAAAGCAATTCATAGTTTTAAAAATATTTACCAAAGTAAAAGGTAACATTTACAGATAATTAATTATCTTTTCTTTTGTACGATTGAACCCTTTAGGTTTAGTGTCCCTTAAAGCCACCAGAAAACTGAACAGTGTCCGTCTGTATGTTGGATTCTAATAGCTCAGCGTATTCTCAGCATCAGTTCGTATGAAATCGTACGAAAAGTTATGCACCGTAATTTCGTACGTTTTAGACGTTTTTTTCGTGGTATTTCGTCGTATTTTTACGTCTTGCCTCGAGACGATATCCTTGCGCATGCGCATCTTACGCACCATTCAATAACATAGAATTTAACATACAATTAACCCTAACCCTGACTCTAAGATACAAAACAGCAAGCAACGTAGTTACAGACATGAAGAAGTAATCATGTCACTGTTTTTCCCAGTTTTACGTCCGTCCGTGGATCTGCTTTTTTCGTCTGTCTGCCTGCGCATGCGCACTGATGTGTTTTTTCGAGGAAAAACGTCAAGAACGTACCAAATACTGTGCACAACTTTTCGTACGATTTCATATGAACTGATAATGAGAATATGTTGAATAGCTCCTGAGAGCCATCCAAATCAAATAAAGTAAATGTCAAATGTTTGTGCTACATTTATGCGGTGAACATTTTTGTTTGTGCTGCTTTGTTTTTA
>NW_015152090.1:4049-6198 GCF_000732505.1 Cyprinodon variegatus | reverse complement strand
AGTTATAAAACTAAGAAAATTAAGTCTAAGGAAGTTATCATCCAGAAATGTAGAAAAATCTTCCTTTAATAGGGTAGAGAGGAAAAGCCTCTGTCCTTAAGCTCGTAGGGAATTCATATTTAAATGTCAAATCATTCTGGCTTAAACATGTATATAAATGAAATCTTTATCAGACCATGTTTTCCGAAATATTAGAAAATTTCGATAAAAAAAAAAAAAAATCTTGTCTTAAAATCTGTGTCTTTTTTCATTATCTTCTGCAGGCCGGTCATCTGTCAATCAAATGTTTTCGGTCATAGCATCTTGATTCATGTGTCGCAGCTAATAAATGCAACGGTTGAAATCAGAATCCTTTCCTTTCCCATTGAGTTGCGTCACACTAAATATCCTACAGTATATAAAAGCGTGACTTTTGTGGCAACCATACGGGCTCATTATAGATAAACTGAATTGAATTGAATTGAATTATAGCAGTTTCCTTTTGTTTTTAGACACAAGACATAAATTGCTTCATTTTAGATTACCCCACAGAATTACCAATCACCATACAAAATTAATCTTGCTTTGCATGAAACAAATTTGAAATCTATGGGGAGAGCACATCCTGACCCAATGCCAGCGTTTTGTCAGGTGGTTTGAAAGCTGTGTTCTTTATAAACACCAGATTTTCATGGTCTCCCCCTCGGGCCATTTCATGCGCTCCAACAGGTTTTTATAAGTAATCACTATGTGTGTTTTGCATAATCCTGCAAAAATAAAAAAAAACACAAAGGGAAAACAACAGACATGATTCCATGGCGCTGTCAGTTCTTGCCATGGGGGGAAGTTATCTCTGCAAAACAATATCTGCTCTTACGATACGCAGTATGAGGGGACAGATTTATCTTGTGAGGCACTTTTATTTGGCTCCTAATGTTATATCAAAATGTTTTCCATAAATCTGTGTTACAGAAATTGATGAGATGCATCATTCAGCATTCGGTGGATGTTTAAGGGCAAGCTAAGATTGCAAACATGAAAACTGTCCGTACCCCCGCTATCAGCTTTAATGAAAATGTGCTCATAATGCATGCGCCGATGAATAAGAGTAGTCCTGTTAGCTCCAAATGCACCCGAAAAAAAGAACACTGTGAACTTTTTACTTAAAGCTCTTAAAATGGGCATATTTTATGAGTATTAAATGCATTTTCATCTGCTGCTCTAAAAAGCATTGGTGTTGCAGCTTGTTCTCGGTTTAACAGAAAAACAAAGCATTAAAACCCAGAGAGGAGTGTTATGTGTGTTAATATGAGCACAACACACAAGTGTCTGAGGCTAGATCAGAGGCCGGTGTTTACTATAAATGTACCGTCAGTACATCCAGCTTAAGAAAGCCTGTATGTCCCGCACAGGATCACCTTAGATTACATCGTTATAGGTTAACAACGTGCGCTCATGTGGAAAGGGTTCAATTTCACAGCTATCTTTATTAATAATTTAAAAGATTAATGAACAACTCAATGCACCAAAGGGTAATTTTGTTCAAGTCTGCACATCCGGATTCCACTTGAAATTTTAAAGTTGAGGCTTATAATATAAAACCACTGATTAACATTTTTGCCTGAAGGAAAAGGTCATAACAGCTACATTTATATTCATAACACTCCACTTCAGACAGAATTTCTTGGGTCGGAAAGGTCTTTCTGAGTAATTATTTTTCACTTTTACACTTTCACATTTTAAAAATAGACTCGTTAGTTTTGTTTCATTTAAGCTCATTTTCATTATGGCCTTTTGGTATTTAAAAAAAAAGAACAAAAAAACATATCAAAATAACCGTTTTATTGATTTCTTTGTGGTTGGACTCGGTGCTGCCCCAACTTGTTGTTCATCACATTTCAAACTGAACAGTTTTTTTTTTAAGATGATGCAAAGTTAAATGTGACAATTTTACCATTAATGAGGAAAAAATAAGAAAATGAAGTCTAAGGAAGTTCATCAGAGGAATCATCCAGAATTGTAGAAAAATTTTCTGTTATTTTGGGAGGTCTGTAAAGTTTCTGTCCCTTTCTGCATTACTGTTATTTTTTAAAGCTACAGTGTGTAATAATTACAGGGATATACAGTCAGAAATGTAATATATTATACATAACTATGTTATTTATCATCA